>NW_026733001.1:0-61314 GCF_028476545.2 Physella acuta | reverse complement strand
GGGGGGGGGGGCAACACACACAACTAAATCCGTTGTCCGATCTAGGGGTCAAAACTGACAGATTTATCACAGAGTAAATGGCAGCAGACACGATAGCTGGGTGTAACCCCTAGGTGTGAGTCAAGGTAACAAAATACAATCAAAAAGTTAGGGATAAACGTCTAACATCTTACATGGTCGCTAGTCAAGTAGGGGAGCAGAAAAGTGACGTTATGTAATAAAGGAATGACCTGTAGCCCTTATGTTATGTAATAAAGTAGTGACCTGTAGCCCTTACGTTACGTAATAAAGGAATGATGTGCTAACTCATGTGCTGATGGAGCAAAAAACCACACTGACAAACACAATGCCAAAGTTTTGACACATACTGATCAGAGTTTCTTCCAAGCATCTCTTCGGGGATCACCCCGAAATTTTTTTTACCGCCCCCCCCCCCCGAACAAAATGAAATTTATATAATTTATATAGAAAATATATACTTTTAACAGTGACCGCCCCCCGAACAAAGTCTACCGCCCCCCCCCCCGGAGAAAAAAGTCTGGAAGAAACACTGATACTGACAAACACAATCCAAAAGTTTTGACCCACACTGACAAACACAATCCCATTAATGTGGTAAGAAAGTCAAACCGCAAATCCCTCCCGTTTCCGGCTATAATTAGGGAGATGATATTTCCTATTTATTTTGTCAATGACGTATTTATATTCTCGTAGATTTACGCCGGGTTTCAAAATAATTCACACCACGTGACCGCCTTTCCGCCCACTCCCAGGATTCCATCGGCTCGTGCTGGAGAGGAAACCCATCCCTGGAGCAGCAGACACGGGTCGGTCTGTGAGTGCCAGTCAGACCAGATCTCGTGTAAACATCACGTGGTCTGGTGCTAGTGCCGGCTCTGTCTTTATATTGTCGTGGAGTGATTCAACGGGGGGAGGTGTGGGATGTCAGGGGATTTTTTAGCATTTGAAACCAAGGAAGTCTTTCTGTAGTGTTGTATAGAAACCAAGGAAGTCTTTCTGTAGTGTTGTATAGAAACCAAGGAAGTCTTTCTGTAGTGTTGTATAGAAACCAAGGAAGTCTTTCTGTAGGGTTGTATAGAAACCAAGGAAGTCTGTCTGTAGGGTTGTATAGAAACCAAGGAAGTCTGTCTGTAGGGTTGTATAGAAACCAAGGAAGTCTTTCTGTAGGGTTGTATAGAAACCAAGGAAGTCTTTCTGTAGGGTTGTATAGAAACCAAAGAAGTCTTTCTGTAGGGTTGTATAGAAACCAAGGAAGTCTTTCTGTAGGGTTGTATAGAAGGACGAAAGAAGTTTGATCTCATTTACCCGTGGCTAAAAGAATCACTCACAACTCACACAAATTAACCCAGCATAAAGATCGTCTTGACCCAGCCCAACTGACCCATCCCAAGGATTGACCTGACCGAGCACATTGTCCTGACCCAAAGAATGTCCTGACCCAAAGATTGTCCTGACCCAAAGATTGTCCTGACCCAAAGATTGTCCTGACCCAAAGATTGTCCTGACCCAAAGATTGATTGACCCAAAGATTGATTGACCCGAAGATTGTCCTGACCCAAAGATTGTCCTGACCCAAAGAATGTCCTGACCCAAAGATTGATTGACCCGAAGATTGTCCTGACCCAAAGATTGATTGACCCGAAGATTGTCCTGACCCAAAGATTGTCCTGACCCAAAGAATGTCCTGACCCAAAGATTGTCCTGACCCAAAGATTGTCCTGACCCAAAGATTGTCCTGACCCAAAGATTGTCCTGACCCAAAGATTGTCCTGACCCAAAGATTGTCCTGACCCAAAGATTGTCCTGACCCAAAGATTGTCCTGACCCAAAGATTGTCCTGACCCAAAGCTTGTCCTGACCCCAAGATTGTCCTGACCCAAAGAATGTCCTGACCCAAAGATTGTCCTGACCCAAAGATTGTCCTGACCCAAAGATTGTCCTGACCCAAAGATTGTCCTGACCCAAAGATTGTCCTGACCCAAAGATTGTCCTGACCCAAAGATTGTCCTGACCCAAAGCTTGTCCTGACCCAAAGATTGTCCTGACCCGAAGATTGTCCTGACCCAAAGATTGTCCTGACCCAAAGATTGTCCTGACCCAAAGATTGTCCTGACCCAAAGATTGTCCTGATCCAAAGATTGTCCTGACCCAAAGATTGTCCTGACCCGAAGATTGTCCTGACCCAAAGATTGTCCTGACCCAAAGATTGTCCTGACCCAAAGATTGTCCTGACCCAAAGATTGTCCTGATCCAAAGATTGTCCTGACCCAAAGATTGTCCTGACCCAAAGATTGTCCTGACCCAAAGATTGTCCTGACCCAAAGATTGTCCTGACCCAAAGATTGTCCTGACCCAAAGATTGTCCTGACCCAAAGATTGTCCTGACCCAAAGATTGTCCTGACCCAAAGATTTCCTGACCCAAAGATTGTCCTGAACCAAAGATTGTCCTGACCCAAAGATTGTCCTGACCCAAAGATTGTCCTGACCCAAAGATTGTCATGACCCAAAGACTGCCCTGACCCAAAGATTGTCCTGACCCAAAGACTGTCCTGACCCAAAGATTGTCCTGACCCCGCCCAAAGATTGACCTGACCCAGCCGAAAGTTTGTCTTGACCCAAAGATTGTCCTGACCCAGCTCAAAGATTGTCCTGACCCCGCCCAAAGATTGACCTGACCCAGCCGAAAGTTTGTCCTGACCCAAAGATTGTCCTGACCCAGCCCAAAAATTGATTGACCTAACCCAAAGATTGTTTTAGCATACAATGACCTCGCAGCTTAGCCACGAGCGACTGACCACGATGACGTCACTAACAATTTCCCCACCGCCTGACACAGTTTCCCACCTGACGGCGCATACACCAGTGACAGGAGCAGACGATAAGGAAAGAAACCCAGTAGCGATCTAACCGTACGGTTGGCCATTAGCCGGCCAGGGACCGGAACTAGGAGGTGACGGGAGAGGACGGAATCATTTTTCTGACACCCTGATGTAATGCGTCATTATCTTAATGACGCTCTAATTAGGCGGAGTGAAAGTTTTCTCGTGAGATAAGAAGATCTCTTTAAAGGAAGTCAAGAATTGTCATTGCTGTATAAATGGTGCTCACGTAATAAGAATTCTATATATATGGTGCTCACGTAATAAGATTAGTATATAAATGGTGCTCGCTTTATAAGATTAGTATATAAATGGTGCTCACGTAATAAGATTAGTATATAAATGGTACTCACGTAATAAGATTAGTATATAAATGGTGCTCACGTAATAAGATTAGTATATAAATGGTGCTCGCTTATAAGCTTAGTATATAAATGGTGCTCACGTAATAAGATTAGTATATAAATGGTGCTCACGTGATAAGATTAGTATATAAATGGTGCTCACGTAATAAGATTAGTATATAAATGGTGCTCGCTTATAAGCTTAGTATATAAATGGTGCTCACGTAATAAGATTAGTATATAAATGGTGCTCACGTGATAAGATTAGTATATAAATGGTGCTCACGTAATAAGATTAGTATATAAATGGTGCTCACGTAATAATATTAGTGTATAAATGGTGCTCACGTAATAAGATTAGTGTATAAATGTTGCTCACGTAATAAGGTTAGAATATAAATGGTGCTCGCTTTATAAGATTAGTACATAAATGTTGCTCGCTTTATAAGATTAGTGTATAAATGGTGCTCACGTAATAAGGTTAGTATATAAATGGTGCTCGCTTTATAAGATTAGTACATAAATGTTGCTCGCTTTATAAGATTAGTATATAAATGGTGCTCACGTAATAAGATTAGTATATAAATGGTGCTCGCTTTATAAGATTAGTACATAAATGTTGCTCGCTTTATAAGATTAGTATATAAATATTGCTCGCTTTATAAGATTAGTATATAAATGGTGCTCGCTTTATAAGATTTGTATATAAATGTTGCTCGCTTTGCAAGATTTGTATAGAAATGTAGCTAGCATTATAAGATCAGTATATAAAATTTTTCTCGCTTTAAAAGATCAGTATATAAATGCTGCTCGCGTTATAAGATCAGTATAAAAATGTTGCTCGCTTTATAAGATCAGTATATAAATGTTGCTCGATTTATAAGATTTGTATCTAAATGTTGCTCACTTTATAAGATTAGTATGTTAATGTAAGATTAGTACATACATGTTGCTCATATGTTATAAGACTAGCAGTTTCTCTGGTCCTGTAGCCCCGTTCTCCGACGTATCCGCTTTCTCCCATTGTTTCTCTGATATTTTAACATTGTTTCCCTTACATTAAAACCTATTTCAACAAACGCCCCTTACACATAAATAGACCACACCCCAAAAGCAAACGGCGACCAAAGAACAATAATACACAGCGGGACCCGACTCACAGCATGCTACAGTCAGCCGGAGAATTAACATAGCGGTAGATAAAACAAACCTCGGTTATTGCACTTAGGCCCGGGGGGTTGTACCTACCCCACGGGCGAGGTGGGTTAAAGCCAGTCTTTCAACTAGAGATGGAGACGAAAGAAACTTTTAAACATCATGTGAAGTATTGTAAAGTGATCTGATGGGGCAAGTAGCGCTTTCAACACTGTAAAATTGTACGGTCTATGTAGTAGTCCCGAATCTGATGGGAGAAAGTAGCGCTTTCAACACTGTAAAATTGTACGGTCTATGTAGAAGTCCCGAATCTGATGGGTTAAGTAGCTTTCAACACTAAAATTGTGCGTCTGGGTAGCGGGAAGTCCCAAATATGATGGGAGGAAACTTGCACTTTTAACACAATAAAATTGTACGTGTCAGTACAGCGGGAAATCCCGAATGTGATGCGTCAAGAACACTTTCAACAGTCATGCGCAGATGCATAGTTGCAACTAGCGCAAGACAAAAAAGCTCTCAACTAATTAACATGCATAACATGCTTAACGCTGCATCACAACGCCCCTGTCTTCACCCCGTGCCGTATCTGCTACAACTGCATTCTTCGCTAGGCTAACCAAAATATCAGAACAATGTGCACGGTCAGTAAATGTATCAACAAACCCAAGTTGCTGTTCTTTTTATCATCATATCACTAATTCGTTTAACGTAATAGGTTGTTTGAGTTAACACGATATTAGCAAAGTCATTAAAATACCAAATTTTACACTAAACACAACATAAAATCGTCCATTTTTACAACCATTCCCTACAACCCTAAGCTAGCTACGACCTAGGGAATCAGCTCCTACCACGAAAGCTAGCAACACACTATGAAATCAAAATCCACACCTTAAACCAAGTTTTAGCACCAAAGCCGGCAGGGAGAGCAATCAAATGACCAGACATGAACGCACCAGTGACAAAGAAAATCTCTCCAGCTTTAGGCAGCCGGGCTGGTCGCCTCGAGGAGCCTGGGTACCGTCTGCACAAATCTCAAGACACGGCACTGTCTAAGACGCTCCTGGAACTGGAATTAGCTAGACTAGCGGGGCGGGTCGCCCTCCCCCCTAATGACCAGCCCCAGCGTCGGCTGTCTTCAGAAAGAAATAATTAAGTAGAAAATGCTCGGCTTTAATTTATCTTTTTCATGTCGGCTTTGCTTGTCTGGGCGCTGAGCCTGGAGGATCCCAGTGTCCTCGTCTATAGTTACACTGGTACAGCTAGCCTCCCTTTATTGGTATATTAGCCTCCCTTTATTGGTACAGCTAGCCTCCCTTTATTGGTACAGCTAGCCTCCCTTTATTGGTATATTAGCCTCCCTTTATTGGTACAGCTAGCCTCCCTTTATTGGTACAGCTAGCCTCCCTTTATTGGTACAGCTAGCCTCCCTTTATTGGTACAGCTAGCCTCCCTTTATTGGTACAGCTAGCCTCCCTTTATTGGTATATTAGCCTCCCTTTATTGGTACAGCTAGCCTCCCTTTATTGGTACAGCTAGCCTCCCTTTATTGGTACAGCTAGCCTCCCTTTATCGGTACATCTAGTCCCCCTTTATTGGTACAGCTAGCCTCCCTTTATTGGTACAGCTAGCCTCCCTTTGATTGGTACAGCTAGCCTCCCTTTATTGGTACAGCTAGCCTCCCTTTATTGGTACAGCTAGTCTCCCTTTATTGGTACAGCTAGCCTCCCTTTATTGGTACAGCTAGTCTCCCTTTATCGGTACAGCTAGCCTCCCTTTATCGGTACATCTAGTCCCCCTTTATTGGTACAGCTAGCCTCCCTTTATTGGTACAGCTAGCCTCCCTTTGATTGGTACAGCTAGCCTCCCTTTGATTGGTACAGCTAGCCTACCTTTATTGGTACAGCTAGCCTCCATTTATTGGTACAGCTAGCCTCCCTTTATCGGTACAGCTAGCCTCCCTTTATCGGTACAGCTAGCCCCCTTTGCTAGCTAGGCGTTTTGACATTTTCCAATTAAATCTAAGAATTATATTACACGTTGATATAACTATAACAAGTTTGAAACTTAGGAAGAACTGACTTTTTAAAATTATAAACACATGTAATATAAAGCACTCGGTGTAGTTTGCGTAGTTTGGTGTAAAATAATTTAGTCAATAATTTATATGTATGTTTGTGACAATATGTCTATATGGACATGTCACAATTGTTGACCAATAGCTGATAACTCAGAGAATATGATTAAAGTTGACAAGTCAAAGATTTTGATTACAGTTGACAAGTAAGAAAATGGCAATGATTACAAGGAACTAGTAAAAGATAGACAATCACTACAGTTGACAAGTTAGAGAATATGATTTACGAAAATGTACTCACAATTTCAAGAACTTGAAGCCCTTTAGACAGACCATGATGTTGCCAAACCCGTCGACCTTGAGCAGGGTGCCGTATAGGTTGTCAAACCACAGACCTCTGGGGGTGGAAGATGAGCATCAGTCACAGGAGTAGGTGAAGATGTAGTTATGGTACATGTCCTGATGTGTTGGTCGTTATAGTACATGTCTGGTTGATGTGTTGGTCGATTTGGTACATGTCTGGTTGATGTGTTGGTCGATTTGGTACATGTGTGGTTGATGTGTTGGTCGTTATGGTACATGTTGGTTGATGTGTTGGTCGATTTGGTACATGTGTGGTTGATGTGTTGGTCCTTATGGTACATGTCTGGTTGATGTGTTGGTCGATTTGGTACATGTGTGGTTGATGTGTTGGTCGTTATGGTACATGTTGGTTGATGTGTTGGTCGATTTGGTACATGTGTGGTTGATGTGTTGGTCGTTATGGTACATGTTGGTTGATGTGTTGGTCGATTTGGTACATGTGTGGTTGATGTGTTGGTCGTTATGGTACATGTTGGTTGATGTGTTGGTCGATTTGGTACATGTGTGGTTGATGTGTTGGTCCTTATGGTACATGTCTGGTTGATGTGTTGGTCGATTTGGTACATGTGTGGTTGATGTGTTGGTCGTTATGGTACATGTTGGTTGATGTGTTGGTCGATTTGGTACATGTGTGGTTGATGTGTTGGTCGTTATGGTACATGTTGGTTGATGTGTTGGTCGATTTGGTACATGTGTGGTTGATGTGTTGGTCGTTATGGTACATGTTGGTTGATGTGTTGGTCGATTTGGTACATGTGTGGTTGATGTGTTGGTCGATTTGGTACATGTGTGGTTGATGTGTTGGTCGTTATGGTACATGTTGGTTGATGTGTTGGTCGATTTGGTACATGTGTGGTTGATGTGTTGGTCGATTTGGTACATGTGTGGTTGATGTGTTGGTCGTTATGGTACATGTTGGTTGATGTGTTGGTCGATTTGGTACATGTGTGGTTGATGTGTTGGTCGATTTGGTACATGTTGGTTGATGTGTTGGTCGTTATGGTACATGTTGGTTGATGTGTTGGTCGATTTGGTACATGTGTGGTTGATGTGTTGGTCGATTTGGTACATGTCTGGTTGGTGTGTTGGTCGATTTGGTACATGTGTGGTTGATGTGTTGGTCGTTATGGTACATGTTGGTTGATGTGTTGGTCGATTTGGTACATGTCTGGTTGATGTGTTGGTCGATTTGGTACATGTGTGGTTGGTGTGTTGGTCGATTTGGTACATGTCTGGTTCATGTGTTGGTCGATTTGGTACATGCCTGGTTGATGTGTTGGTCGATTTGGTACATGTCTAGTTGATGTGTTGGTTGATTTGGTACATGCCTGGTTGGTGTGTTGGTCGATTTGGTACATGTCTGGTTGGTGTGTTGGTCGATTTGGTACATGTATGGTTGATGTGTTGGTCGATTTGGTACATGTATGGTTGATGTGTTGGTCGATTTGGTACATGCCTGGTTGATGTGTTGGTCGATTTGGTACATGTCTGATGTGTTGGTCGATTTGGTACATGTCTGGTTGATGTGTTGGTCGATTTGATACATGTATGGTTGATGTGTTGGTCGATTTGGTACATGTCTGGTTGGTGTGTTGGTCGATTTGGTACATGTCTGGTTGATGTGTTGGTCGATTTGGTACATGTATGGTTGATGTGTTGGTCGATGTTGTGGTTGGTGGATGGAATATATGTTTGTGCTAAATACATCTGCTGTGGTGTTATGGTGTGTTTGCCTGCTACACATTTTAGTAATGCTGTGATACATGTGACTGCAATACATTTAGTTGTATTGTGATATATTTGGAAGCTAAGGCTTTGGTGGTGATACAACAATACACCAGTCTGTGGTAAACATATCTGAGCAGATACTGATATACTTGTTTCCTTGACTAGACGCTGAACATGTACTTTAGACCCTGCCTGTTGTACTGGTGCACCCCATCAAACAGAACTGGGTCTGTAACTGTGTGTGTGTGTCTGTGTGTGTCTGTGTGTGTGTTTACAATGCGATGACGTCAGCGAGGCCAGTAAATTAAAGTACCCAACTAGACATCTGTCCAGGTATGTTGTTTATGTTTACATTCGGTTGTTTACCAAACAGCTGGCCATTTGTAAACATGGCCCGGGCTTAACTGTGTCACGTGTTCAGTACATGACACGTGACGTGTTTAGTGCCAGATGGGTTAGGTGTTCAGTTCCAGGTGTGTTCAGTTCCAGGTGTGTCGTGTGTTCGGTGCCAGGTGTTTCGTGTGTTCTGTACCAGGTGTGTCGTGTGTTCTGTACCAGGTGTGTGTAGTGTATTGTACCAGGTGTGTGGCATGTATTGTACCAGGTGTTTGTAGTGTATTGTACCAGGTGTGTGATGTGTTCTGTACCAGGTGTGTGTAGTGTATTGTACCAGGTGTGTAACGTGTTCTGTACCAGGTGTGTGTAGTGTATTGTACCAGGTGTGTGGCATGTATTGTACCAGGTGTGTCGTGTGTTCTGTACCAGGTGTGTGACGTGTTCTGTACCAGGTGTGTCATGTGTTCTGTACCAGGTGTGTGGAGTGTACTGTACCAGGTGTGTCGTGTGTTCTGTACCAGGTGTGTGGCGTGTTCTGTACCAGGTGTGTCGTGTGTTCTGTACCAGGTGTGTGATGCGTTATGTACCAGGTGTGTGATGCGTTATGTAACAGGTGTGTGATGTGTTCTGTACCAGGTGTGTGATGCGTTATGTACCAGGTGTGTGATGCGTTATGTACCAGGTGTGTGACGTGTTCTGTACCAGGTGTGTGTAGTGTATTGTACCAGGTGTGTCGTGTGTTCTGTACCAGGTGTGTGACGTGTTCTGTACCAGGTGTGTCATGTGTTCTGTACCAGGTGTGTGGAGTGTACTGTACCAGGTGTGTCGTGTGTTCTGTACCAGGTGTGTCGTGTGTTCTGTACCAGGTGTGTGATGCGTTATGTACCAGGTGTGTGACGTGTTCTGTACCAGGTGTGTGTAGTGTATTGTACCAGGTGTGTGGCATGTATTGTACCAGGTGTGTGTAGTGTATTGTGCCAGGTGTGTCGTGTGTTCTGTACCAGGTGTGTGACGTGTTCTGTACCAGGTGTGTGCCGTGTTCTGTACCAGGTGTGTGAAAACGTTATCGAGAACTTACTCAGCTCACAATGGATAACCCTCATCAGTAAATGAATACCAGAAATCAAGTTCGGCCGTAGCCAAAGAAACAGAAGAACTCTACTTCATCCGCACCAAAACACCCCAGTACACCACCCACCCACATTTCAACAGCTATTTATTTCCTCCCCCTCCCACCCGGTACCTTTCATCACCTGATTTCCTCCTAGAGAATTCCATATCCACACCAACCCACAACCACTTCCATTTGCACGAAGGAACACATTAACAATCAACTTCACAGGAAAAACCACCGCCAAATATATTGAACAGACAGCATTTCAACCAAAAAACCTAATCTACCTGGCGAGAATTTGGCCACGAAATTAACCATCCTAAACTAAACTGACATACTAAATATGTGCTTCACCCTAATTTTAACACGATTTATTTTAATTAAGTCATTTTCAGGAGGTAGGGGATTTAAATCTTGGAGCAACTCCAAAACCACAACCAGCATAGGACGGTCTTACTCAACACGCGCTTAAGGGATCTAGGCGAGGCACTCATTTTACAGGTCGCATTCCTTAACACATTTCTATTTTATTTACATTTCAGGCATATTTTTCTACAAGCCACTGCTGTGTTAATGAGGAGACGACAAAAGAAAGTAACATGTGCGTAATGTATGAGGTGATGCAAGCTTGGATGGTGTGAAATAATGGATTTAATTTCAGTCAAATACTAAGTCTGCTAGTCAAAATGAAGACTTTATTGGGATACAGTGAAATCTGACCTGATAAAGTCATAGGATACAGTGAAATCTAACCTGATATGCAAAGTACAGCGACAGTGAAATCCTACCTGATTGGGAAACTTGGGTCGTACATAAAGTCTTGGATGACTTTTGGGTAGCCCATCTTGACAAGTTGGGATTTCAAATGTTCGAATCCCATAGTTTCATACTCAGGCGACTTGTACACTGTGGACATAGAACATTCGGTTGTAGGATTGAGCATTGTGGGCATAGAACATTAGGTTGTAGTTTGGAGCATTGTGGGCATAGAACATTAGGTTGTAGTATGGAGCATTGTGGACATAGAACATTAGGTTGTAGTTTGGAGCATTGTGGACATAGAACATTAGGTTGTAGTCTGGAGCATTGTGGGCATAGAACATTAGGTTGTAGTATGGAGCATTGTGGACATAGAACATTAGGTTGTAGTTTGGAGCATTGTGGACATAGAACATTAGGTTGTAGTCTGGAGCATTGTGGGCATAGAACATTAGGTTGTAGTTTGGAGCATTGTGGGCATAGAACATTAGGTTGTAGTTTGGAGCATTGTGGACATAGAACATTAGGTTGTAGTTTGGAGCATTGTGGGCATAGAACATTAGGTTGTAGTTTGGAGCATTGTGGGCATAGAACATTAGGTTGTAGTATGGAGCATTGTGGACATAGAACATTAGGTTGTAGTTTGGAGCATTGTGGACATAGAACATTAGGTTGTAGTCTGGAGCATTGTGGGCATAGAACATTAGGTTGTAGTATGGAGCATTGTGGACATAGAACATTAGGTTGTAGTATGGAGCATTGTGGACATAGAACATTAGGTTGTAGTTTGGAGCATTGTGGGCATAGAACATTAGGTTGTAGTATGGAGCATTGTGGGCATAGAACATTAGGTTGTAGTATGGAGCATTGTGGACATAGAACATTAGGTTGTAGTATGGAGCATTTTGAACATACAACATTAGGTTGTAGTATGGAGCATTGTGAGCATAGAACATTTGGTTGTAGTATGGAGCATTGTGGACATAGAACATTAGGTTGTAATATGGAGCATTGTGGGCATAGAACATTTGGTTGTAGTATGGAGTATTGTGGGCATAGAACATTAGGTTGTAATATGGAGCATTGTGGGCATAGAACATTAGGTTGTAATATGGAGCATTGTGGGCATACAACATTTGGTTGTAGTATGGAGCATTGTGGGCATAGAACATTAGGTTGTAGTATGGAGCATTGTGGGCATAGAACATTAGGTTGTAGTATAGAGCTTTATGGACATAGTTTTAAATGTTCTACAAAGATAGTTATTCTAAGAACATAAATGGTGAATAGTCAGACCAGCTCTTACACAACATACAACTATACTAGAGTACAGACATGCAATAGTCAGATTACACATCCAGTTGTTCAAGATGGTTATTAAATCTGGTTTAGTTGGTTTACACTTCAACCCCCCCCCCCCCCCCCCCACCCCACCCAGAGAAATGATAAACGATATTCGATATGTTAACCAGAGTTCACCGTTGATACCCATGCCTTAAGCATAAACTTAATTCTTTATCCTAACCGTACATGAATCTTTGCCTCGCGTTTAACAGGAAATAGCAAAATATTGAATATGGTGTTTTGTTTATTTAACCTAACCCGGGTCTACTTTTTTAATTTCTTAAAAAAGAAAATAACCCCGGTATAATACACTTCCGGTGTTGAGTTGTAAAAGTAGGTCAAGCCGACATAACGGTTGTCATTGCGCAGACGACATAAAGGAGAAGCGATTCAATCCATTTTCCATTTTACAGCCATTAAAAAACTCAACACAACGGGAACGCTGTAAGGCTAGGGGGGGGGGGGGGGGAAATAGAGAATAAAGCCTCCAAAAACAAAAACAGCCAGATCTTTGCCCAGTTAAAAACTGTCTTTAATTACACACCGTGAACAGAATGGGCAGAAAAAGAAGCAACAACAGAAGCAGTCATTCAAAGCATAGATTGGTGTAAGAAAAGGAGAGCGATTCAGATTTGTTGAAACAGCCTCAAACAGTGAATTAAAATTTTCAGTCTATCATTTGGGTCTATTCCTCCTCCCAACCCACTGGGTCTATTTTATTTCACCGAATGCCTTATTTCTAGGAAAATAAACACAATCGTTTGTGTTTTCTCTTGTTCACTTTGAACATTTTGCAATACCCCTAATTAAATCCTCGCTCAAGAGCTCGGGGTATGAGGGGACGTAATCAAGCAATGCGACAGTTGTCAGACAATCTCTCTCCATTTTTTCACTCCAATCTTCAGAAATGTTGAAATACAAGACGCTATCAATTTCCCTCTCTGGGTTTCATTTTTAGGCTTTTAATGAACGCCAATAGCAAAATATGCCTGCCCTGTAGGATCAATGTCTTTCTAATTGATACCCTTTCATATTTTTTTTTCTTGGGCCGAGGTTCCGAAGTTCCAGAAAGAAAAAAAAATGGTTTTATAGCAATGAGAGGAGCTAAATCTTAAAGCCACATTGCCTGCAATAAAGAGAACGTCGGAGACCGGAACCGGAAACAGATCAATGTCAAGCTGCGCCATCCGTCAACGTCTGGTAGGGCAAGGAAAAAATGGCAGCGCGGTTCTGGCGTGGGGAGATGTTAGAGAAACAGGTACCCCCGGGATCTGAGGGTTTAGTGAAACAGGTACCCCCGGGATCTGAAGGTTTTGTGAAACAGGTACCCCCTGGATCTGAAGGTTTTGTGAAACAGGTACCCCCTGGATCTGAAGGTTTTGTGAAACAGGTACCCCCTGGATCTGAAGGTTTTGTGAAACAGGTACCCCCGGGATCTGAAGGTTTTGTGAAACAAGTACCCCCGGGATCTGAAGGTTTTGTGAAACAGGTACCCCCGGGATCTGAAGGTTTTGTGAAACAGGTACCCCCGGGATCTGAAGGTTTTGTGAAACAGGTACCCCCGGGATCTGAAAGTTTTGTGAAACAGGTACCCCCGGGATCTGAATGTTAGTGAGACAGGTACCCCCGGGATTTGAAGGTTTTGTGAAACAGGTACCCCCGGGATCTGAAGGTTTTGTGAAACAAGTACCCCCGGGATCTGAAAGTTTTGTGAAACAGGCACCCCCGGGATCTGAATGTTAGTGAGACAGGTACCCCCGGGATTTGAAGGTTTTGTGAAACAGGTACCCCCGGGATCTGAAGGTTTTGTGAAACAGGTACCCCCGGGATCTGAAGGTTTTGTGAAACAGGTACCCCCGGGATCTGAAGGTTTTGTGAAACAGGTACCCCCGGGATCTGAAGGTTTTGTGAAACAGGTACCCCCGGGATCTGAAGGTTTTGTGAAACAAGTACCCCCGGGATCTGAAGGTTTTGTGAAACAGGTACCCCCGGGATCTGAATGTTAGTGAGACAGGTACCCCCGGGATTTTAAGGTTTTGTGAAACAGGTACCCCCGGGATTTAAAGGTTTAGTGAAACAGGTAGGCCTACCCCCATACCAATAATGTTTAGTTTACAGAAGCTGTAGGCAGGAAAGGCATTGAACCAACTACACGATCCCTATACAATATGTTGATGCCACACAAAGGACGTAAACCCTATCAGTCATATTGACCGTTCACAACGGATACTTGACTTTAATTTTTACAGAAATCTGAAATGGGGAGAGGGAGGGGGAGGGGCAAAACCACATGAAACAAACCAACTTGTGGTTGACGCCCATGCCTACGTCTATAAATACATCTGACAGATGAACGTGTATGGATGTTACGTAGTTCAACATTCCAATACACTGACCCAGGGAGAGGTCAGGGGTGAGTCCAGGACACCTTTGAAGGGTGGCTACACAAACGCACCGTGAGAATGTAACACCACAGTGATAGTCCACGGGTAGATTGGTTTTAATTAACATAACAACCACGTGCATTCCCTTCTAGCTGAGCCTAATTTTAAAAAAAACCCGACCACATCGAAATCGTGAACTTGGAAGTTTTTAGCACGTACGTCCAAACATGTCTTACGCAGTCGATTCCCGCTTAATCGGAACAATCCAGGGCGGAGGTTTTCAGAGGCGTAGCTAGGGGAGGGCGGCTGGGGCGCCAAATGGAGTAGGAACAAAAAAACTCTTAGCTGAATTACAGAATTATACCCAGTTGAAGTTAAGAATGTAGACTACTACTTTATTTAACTGATTTGTTTACATTAATTGCGTGACACCAAAATAAAATATCAAGAGATGGTGACTGCTTAAAAGCACCCCCCGACCTTTTTATATAGGAAGGGTGGCACTTTTTGCCAACGTGAATAATTATATTTAATGGGGGGGGGGGGGTGCGCAAAGTCGATAGTTCGCCCCAGGCGCCGCAATAGGTCGCTACGTCTCTGGAGGCTTATCGCCTAAAATAAGTAGGTTGTCAGAATATGCCTAGTTCGAAAAAAGAAATGTACCTTCCTGATTCGTTCTTTATTATTTGGTCCAAATAAACGGCTGAAACTATTAACCGGTGCCCCGATTAAACGGAAACGACTGTATATCTCCAGGTAATTAAGATTCCAAGAGGTGACAACTCATTTCGCTGAAAACGCCGATATAAATTGGTTAAAAAATTAAATCCAGCAATAAATGCATATATAAAACTAGTAGATAAGACATCACTCTATAAATTTGGCGATAGGAACCCGACTTTTTATAATCGTTTCAATCTGTAGGCAAAAAAAATGTCGCAATAAAAATTAGTTAATGCTTGCCAAGAAAATCATTCAATCGGAAACAGCAAATGTGGGCATCAGCTTGTACAAAAACTCTCCGGAGGGGGGGGGGGGGGATGATGAAGAAGGGAAGGATCTCCTTAACAAAAAATGCGAAAAACTTGAAGAAACGTGCAATTGTTCATGAATTATTTTTTAAAAGGAATTGTTTATTTGGGGAACCATTTTCTGAAGCAATTTATTTTCTATCTGTGATTAAAACATGGATATTTTTTTCTTTATTAAACGTAGTGGTTCCAATAGATGCGGGGGGTGGTGGGTTGATACTTCCGGGTTGACTGTCCGATAAAACACCCCAGCAAGTGCTAAAGTACTGAAGCGTGGTCGACATCCTAACGCAAGCAGGTGTTGCGTCTGTCAGAGGCGTACACGCCATCCTTTGAGCTAGGGTAGAAGGGTAATTTAAGACTTGCGGCGGTACTCATTGCTTCGGGTCTAAACTTTCATTAGGAAGAAGCGTATTAAATATGTTTTGTTATTTTTAAAAAGTGAATCGTGGAATAAGTTCGGGAAATAACCCAAAATTGATGTTTTGTTAGCAATATAAACTCAAGACTTTACAAATGAAGTGTTTAGATAATTGCTCGTGTCGAGTTGCTGTGTCGTCTTCAGTTTGGACAAGCAACAGGTGAACGGATCTTCCTGGCTTGTAGAAAGCAAGGGTGGGGTAGGGTCAGGGAGGAGGAGTTATTTTGCTGTGCCCAGAGGTTCTGGAACCGTATGTTGAGTGAGTGTGTGTGTGTGTGTGTGTGGTCATGTCGTTCTGGAACCATATTTTGAGTGTGTGTGTGTGTGTGTGTGTGTGTGGTCATGTCGTTCTGGAACCATATTTTGTGTGTATGTATGTATGTGTGTGTGTGGTCATCTAGTTATGGAACCATATTTGAGTGTGTGTGTTTTCATCTAGTTATGGAGCCATATTTTCAGTGTGTGTGTGTGTGGGGGGGGGGGGGGGTCATCGAGAGATTGAACACTTGTTCTAGTTTGAAACCTTCCGAAATCTAAACTAATTTCACAAAAGACAGAAGGTTAAAACAACGAAAGGCGGGCTCGTCTTAACATTAATATCGGCCTTTGGGCCTTCAATACATTGGGGCTATATAATCTAAATACTTTACAAATAAAAGTGATCGTTGGTAAGGCCCTCGGGTAAGTACCCACCCGACCCAGTCACGACGCCAGCCCTCGAACTGTTCTGTAAGGGAAGTATGTCAAGATGTTTGATATTCAACTGTGCTGAACTCCATGTTTCGCTACTTAAAAAAAAACCAGACCAGTAATAAAACTAAAAACTAGTTAACTAGCAACGAAAAAAACCCACCATTATACCCTGCTACCACAGACTAGCGAGACCTATACAAAAGGTGGAAACGCCCCACCCACAAACTTCACCACGAGACCCCAGTTCGACACGTCGTACGATACCCCTCCATAAAAGTAATCGTATTATGGTGACTGCAAAGACGCACACAAAAGATAAGGGCTATGTCAAACACAGGATGTTGCCCCGTGTTAGGTACAGGGGGAGGGTGGGGGTGGAATAGACCGGAAGTTGACACTTGTTCCAGGTAGGAATTGTGGGATCGGAGAATATCGAGACGCGGGGTATTACACCTGGTGTAATAGCTCGTGTGATTTAAGACAACAGATTTCTTCTACAGCTAAACATACATAATTTAATTCACAGCTGATTTTGGTATTAACAACTGAAACTATGATCGTGGTTAAAAGTTAAATCAAGTACTAATAGATTGAGACAGAATGCTGTCTAAAGCAGAATATTTGTACGGTTATAGAGTTCTTTTCCGTTAGAGAATACAGGGCAGCAGAGTTTCTTCCTGACATCTCTGCCCCCCCCCCCCCCCCACGGAAGAAAGTCTACCGCTCCTCCTCCCCCCCCCCCCCCGAACGAGATGGAATTTATATAGTAAATATATACTTTTACTAGTGTCCGCCCCCCCCCCCGGAAAATATCAGGTGCCCCCCCCCCCCCCCCCCCGGAGAAAACATTCTGGAAGAAACACTGCAGGGCAGGGTAAGGCTTAAAGACAAACAGCGTAATTATATTGCATGGGCGTCTTCCAGATTTTTTTTCACCGGGGAGAGGGGTGGGGGCACTTGATAATTGGGGGGGGGGGGCGGGGGCGGACACTGGTATAAGTATATATTATCTGTATAAATTCCATTTCGATCGGGGGGGGGGAGACTTTTTCGGGGGGGGGGGGGGGTATGCCTGGGAAACTGCTGGGCGCTAATAAACAGCTATGTGATGATACAGGGATGTTGACATACAGCGATGTGATGATACAGGGATGTTGACATACATCAATGTGATGATACAGGGATGTTGACATACATCAATGTGATGATGATACAGGGATGTTGATATACATCGATGTTATATTCTGACAACTCGGATCTGATTACAGACGATAATTATGCCGTTAATTAGTTGGGGTTGTTAAGCCGACATTGAAGAAAACAGCTTGTCATTAGAGATGATTAGAAGACGTTCATTAAACGATGCACCCCAAGGGCGTGTAACTCTGATTGTAAAAACGAGTGAACTGTCAAACTTGTAATGTTACAACAACGATTTCAACATCGCACCAGGTATAAGATAAATGGTGTGCAGTGCACATTTACATAAATTAAAGATATGATGTACACTTAGATATAAGTCCAATTATGCTTTAAATTTAAATTATGATTACAAATATGCTGTACATAACATTATAAAAATATATGAATTAACACTTGATTACAATTATAATGTAAAGTTATCATTATAAATTATAAATCAAAGATTTATGTAAAAACAACAACCGTTGTCGTTAGATGGACATACTTAACCGGTCAGGTAATATGTTAATAGGGGTCGGGTATTCGGTCGAGGGGGCCCTTAACGGGTGTCTGGTAAAGGTTAACAGTGTCCTTAGAAGGCTAACAGCGAGCCGGTCTCACTACAGCTCCCTACAGCCGGTGTCGCTACAGCCCCCTACAGCCGGTCTCGCTACAGCTCCCTACAGCCGGTCTCGCTACAGCTCCCTACAGCCGGTCTCGCTACAGCTCCCTACAGTCGGTCTCGATACAGCTCCCTACAACCGGTCTCGCTACAGCTCCCTACAGCCGGTCTCGCTACAGCTCCCTACAGCCGGTCTCGCTACAGCTCCCTACAGCCGGTCTCGCTACAGCTCCCTACAACCGGTCTCGCTACAGCTCCCTACAGCCGGTCTCGCTACAGCTCCCTACAGCCGGTAGCCTGTCTAGTCAACAGGTCAGCATACGCCAACCTGTGACCAGACACCCGGCCTCGTCGACAGTCAGACGACCCCGCCAACCGGTTTCCAGTTATGTGAACCGGCAACCGGCTCTGTCAACAACCCATAAGCCGACGCTGTAAAGACGGCTCGACCTGTGCATATAAAGTCAAGATAAAAAAAAAAAAAGTCGCCATTTTTAAAAGTCTGAAAGGAGCTAAAGCTCAAGTAGTGACGTCCTTAATAATAAAAAAATTCCCGCCAATATTGTCATGAATGGGGTCACCAGCCTTGACCTTAGTGATAAGCTTTAAAACCCCTCTACATTGATACCACTGAATTAAAGTGTAGGTTTTTTTTTAAAGACACGTAACGAAATGTATTTTCTCTCAACCTTTTCAATTGGAGAAACCGATCTTTACAACCAGAACACATCTATTACTTGCAGTAGGTGTGCTTGTACATTACAGCTGATGTTAAACTATAACAGACCGTACCCATTCATACAAGTTGTATATGTGGGCCCTATCCCCCCCAATCATACATAACCTTTGCTGGTAGGTTGGGTGACCGAGGCACGTGACGTAAACCACTGTTGTTGTGAACCACTTCACGTCGTTCAACCGCAGCTATGTGTGGGTGTTAGGAAAATCCTTGTAATCAGCACAATACTGTATTTCATCAGGCTGTAGGTATTTGCAGCAGTAACTCTGGCCCTACAATTAGTAGAACTTTGACACTGTCACCAAACCCTATCTCCTGTCACTGTCACCAAATCCCATCTCCTGTCACTGTCACCAAATCCCATCTCCTGACACTGTCACCAAACCCCATCTCCTGACACTGTCACCAAACCCCATCTCCTGTCACCAAACTCCATCTCCTGTCACCAAACCCCATCTCCTGTCACCAAACCCCATCTCCTGTCAACAAACCCCATCTCCTGTCACCAAACCCCATCTCCTGTCAACAAACCCCATCTCCTGTCACCAAACCCCATCTCCTGACACTGTCACCAAACCCCATCTCCTGTCACCAAACCCCATCTCCTGTCACCAAACCCCACCTCTTGACACTGTCACCAAACCCCATCTCCTGTCACCAAACCCCATCTCCTGTCACCAAACCCCATCTCCTGTCACCAAACCCCATCTCCTGTCACCAAACCCCATCTCCTGTCACCAAACCCCACCTCTTGACACTGTCACCAAACCCCATCTCCTGTCACCAGACCCCATCTCCTGTCACCAAACCCCATCTCCTGTCACCAGACCCCATCTCCTGTTTATATATAAACAGTGACGACCCTCCAACCACACACACACACACAGGCACACACACGCCATAAAATACAGACCGCGTCTTGTATATAGACACCCACCCTCTGCTACACAGACACACACCACCCCATAGCCACACAGACCAACACCACCCCATAGCCACACAGACCAACACCACCCCATAGCCACATAAACACCACACCATAGCCACACAGACCAACACCAGCCCA
Source organism: Physella acuta (assembly GCF_028476545.2). Taxonomy (NCBI): domain Eukaryota; kingdom Metazoa; phylum Mollusca; class Gastropoda; family Physidae; genus Physella; species Physella acuta. Next base: position 41,055 of record NW_026733001.1, on the reverse strand, counting down.
TAGCCACACAGACCAACACCACCCCATAGCCACACAGACCAACACCCTATAGCCACACAGACCAACACCACCCCATAGCCACACAGACCAACACCACCCCATAGCCACACAGACCAACACCCTATAGCCACACAGACCAACACCACCCCATAGCCACACAGACCAACACCACCCTATAGCCACACAGACCAATACCACCCCATAGCCACACAGACCACCACCACATAGCCACACAGACCAACACCACCACACAGCCACACAGACCAACACCACCCCATAGCCACACAAACACCGCCCCATAGCCACACAAACCTCCCACCTAACCCCTAGACACCCCCCCCCCCCCACAGAACACCCCAGGCCCTCCATACGCCAAAAGCTAAAAGCACCAGGTTTCTAACCCAGCACAGCTGAGTGTAATGTGGGCCAATAATACCAGTGATAACAGCCAGCCATGATACGAGCTTGTAATAAGCTGTTAAGATTACATCAAGTGGAGGCAATACTGGGGGGGGGGGGGGATGTTGATGTGGGGAGGGGTGAGATAAGGTGTAGAACAATAGGACATATCAGACAGATATTGCTCATGTGACAAATTATCATAGGCTGGATTCTACAGGTGACACATACTTTCACAAACTGGGAACTTGGTAATGCAAGAAATCTTTTAAAAGGGGTCTAAGAAAACACTGACCCAATAGAACTGTAGCACACTGCAAGATAGATTTAGTGAGGTCCAAGACTTTTTTCTTTAAATTACAGCCTGCATTTGCCCCACAAAAGAAGAGACCAAAGACAACATGTACTATCTAGATCCAGCAGAGACCAATTATATACACAATAGAGACCAAATAAGCAGTGGCAAAGCTACCGTAAAGCTAGCGTAAGCAAGGCATAGGGCCCAAGGCAAATAGGGGCCCTTTTTCGAAAGTTTGAGGGGGGTGGGGGGTGGTGCTAATCGAAAGTCTGAGGGGGGGGGGTGCAAATCAAAAGTCTGAGGGGGGTTGCAAATCAAAAGTTTGACCCCGGTCGCCAGGAAGGGTCGCTACGCCTCTGAGGGGCCCACTAACACTTTTTGCATAGGGGCCCAAAAATCCTAGCTACGCCACTGCAAATAAGCCAAGAGTTTCAATATCTAGATCCAACATAGTCCAAAGAAGAAACAAGACATAAATTATCTATATACAACAGAGACCAAAGAAGACATTCAATATCTAGATCCAAGTTCAAAATCTTGCAATTGCCCATCCTGGTACTTCTTGAAGCGCAGGCAAGATATACTGAAGCTATATATGCCCTAACCATGACCCTAACCCTTATCCCTACCTTAGTGCAATAAAAATAGTTCCACATGATATTATTCCTAGCAATGCTGTAATTGTATATACATAAGTAACACAATACAATTGCTGCTGTTTTTATCTTGGCTAATATAAATCTTGGTTATGATAATTTTAATGCATACTTTTTCTGTTGTTGACAACACAGGCTTTATTTTATGTATGTGTGTGGGGGGGGGGGGGTGCAACCCTCAAGGGCGCTGCCAGAAAACACATGTGTAAACTGTTTTTGGTGTTTTTTGTAATATTTTTAATAGATGACATTGGATTGTAAAAAATTTTTTGAAGGTATTATCTAACATGTTTTATCGACATTGGATCATCCACCCCTTTTTTTCCTATTGTGATACCTATCACATATGATCTACCAACATGAGTTTATTAAATAAATTAGAAGTTGTCCACTATATGAGCTCAGCTGTAGATGTGGAGATAGGAACTCCCTGACTTGGTATAAATAAAGAGCAAATGTTTTCAGTGATAAACTCCTGCTGGTGTGGAGCTGATGTATTGTTTGTTCATGGACATTGTGGAGTTAATCTGGTTAAAATAATAATAAGCTTAATGAGTTACAGATCTATGGATCATGGCAGAAAACTACATTGTTGAACAGATGGATTGAGACGAGATAAATTTACATCCGATTTATGTAGTTTAGATGGATTAATGTAGATCAAAAACCAATGTCAGGAACAAAATTTTTCAAAGTTTTCACTATCCAGTGTTTTTCATTTTCTAAAACTATTATAGAAAGTTAAAGAATTATCACTCAGTTGTTCTAGAGATCACCTACCCCTCCCTCCTAGCTTCCCTCTCCCCACATTACAGCCACCTACACTCAGTACCCATTAGTAGATTACAATATCAGACATTATATTTATACCATCAGAAACATCAAACCTATGAAACATTACCATTTACATAACCCTATAATCCAGCCTAATGATAAAATAGTAGAACACCCAAATTCCAACCCAAAAGCCTTGCACTCTGACCCAAGCTCGAGTATGTAGCTAAACTTTGAATCTACCCCACTGTGATGTGTATGGGAATCAAGTCTGGCTAAGTGAATGTGGCTGTGACAACCACATGATCTTCATATGCCAATGACTGGGAAACACAAACACTACTTCAATAACCTTATATCAAACCTCGGGGGAGAAAAGGTTCTTTAAGATAGTGAAGTTGAAACTGTAGTCAACTTGAGCAGTAAAACTATAGCACTTACTAGCTAGTGTGTAGTCCATATCAAATCCAAAGAAATTAATTCTCTCTAGCATCAAACTTCTGTTTACAAATATCCTGTAACAGACACACAAAAGAAGATTGAATGAACACAATTTTTAACACCCAGTTTATTATATTTTTCAAGGATAAGCTTAATTTTTAGTCCAATTTTGTATAACTATAATATATAAATGACATATCAATGGAAATAGAATTATAACAACTGACCTTTTGTTAGGAGACCTCTTGTACATGTAGGAAGCTGAACTGTTTTTTCTTTCCAAAGGTATCGGTTGTTCATTTGAGGAATCCATGCTTCAGATGGGTTGCAGGCTTCAAACAAAATACAGAAGTTCCTGAGAAGGAAACACAGTTTAAAATATGAAAGTAACAATGAAGTGATGTGTACTATTATTTCTTACTTTAGGTTTGTCTACTTCAGTGGCGTAGCAAGCTCGGGTGTCACCCGGTGCAGCACTTAATGGTGACACCCCCCCAGAGGCGTAGCGACCCTTTCAATTTTCGATTTGCACCCCCCATTAAACTTTTGATTTGCACTCCCTCCCCCCCCCCTCAAACTTTTGATTTGTACCTCTTAAAAGACTATTTAACACTCGAATTAGTCACTTAATTAAGTGGAATTATCATTTTTCTCTATATATTTTGCTATTTTTTGCCTTGGTATCACCCCTTAATGGTGTCACCCGGGGCGGTCCGCATCCCCCGCCACCCCCCCCCCCCCTCGCTACACCTCTGGTCTACTTTATGGCCTTTTGATTTGTTATGATTATAGGCCTATTGACCTGCAATTTTTCACACTTTAGTCATTTTTCACCCAATATTAATTTATGTTATTCTGCAATGATTATCCAACCTTTTTATTTAACCTGTTTTGCACTCTACTGCCGACTTTCATTCGGTGGCCTAACCTCTAATCTTCAGTACAATAATTTTTTTATCATCTGTATAATAATTTTTGTTTATTATCAGAGGTAATTAGCCTAGTGTTCAATATTTATTAAAATATTTCCTGGTTTCAATTGTTCATTATTCATAGATACAGCAATTATTTTGGGCCCATATATGTTTTTTATAATGGTTCTATCAAATTACAGAAGCAAAATATCTACTTCTAATACACACAGAGAATTAAGATTTAGGTAAACTGAATAGTAAATCAAAATATATTTTAATTTGTTAAATCTGAGACAAAAGAACTACTGCAAACTGATGCTTGGAATTGGCTTGTTGATAACAACCTAAACCTTACCGGGAGAATTTATACACCAGTGTCCGATAATGAAATCTTTCTTAAAAAAAAGAGGTGTTAGGTTACTGGTAGTTAACTAAATACACACATGGCTGGCTAATGTCAATGCTAACCCTGTCCCTAACACTAACCCGAACCCTGGTCCTACCATACGCCTAAACCTAATTTCTGACCATAAAATTAGTCGAGATTACAATACTACTAACAACCCAACACAACTATTTAATGGAAGAGTCTATTATCGGACACCGGTATCTATAATCATCCATCATTTTTTTTTGTAATACAGTCAGTAAAGGCATCTATGTATATAATTCTCTTCTTGGAGACACTAGAAATCAAGCTGTAAGCACGCTCCCTACCACCCCACCCCTACATGGTCTGGTGAGCTGTGCTTCACGCTTTTAAACGATTTTAAACTTAGGGGAGGTAACTAAGAGGAGGCTGCTTTCACGGGGGGGTGTAGGGTAGGGGTTGGGGGAAAGGAGGGTGGGGGTAGTATCGTTCTTAACGACCTACTGATAGTGTTTTAAAGCAAATATTTTCAGTGTCAGCATTGGTACTGTCGAATTCACAAATTATGAATTACTGAAAAGTAGAAAATTAAACAACTAAATGGCGGCGTATGATATTGATATGCCGCGGGTCGGCTCGTTGTTATTAAACTTGTATAAAATATAGCCTACTATGTAACAATTACAATAGGATAGGCCTACTATATTGGCAAATGTAAGTAGTCTCTTTTTAGAAATTCAGTATTATGTAAAGACCTCCTGTTAGTTTAATAATTAAATAAACATTTATCCATTTATTGACATTGCCGACATTGTTATCTTTTAAAATATATTTAGAATAATATGGGCCTAATTATTTTTCTATTTATAGTATAACTAGCTAGGCCAATGCCGCTGCCGAGAAAATCGGACAAATCGGCTTTTCCCTACCCCCTGCATGTTTAACTCTGTTTTTTGCATGCTTTTATTGTGTTTATGTTAACATGTTATACATCATTCTGTTCGTAATTGAACAACCTTTTTAACTGTATAAGTTTGATTTCTTTATTATTTCAGACGTTGAAGAAATCGCCGATTTAATCGCATTTTTTACCCCCCGCGGCGACGTGCCGATTAGGGGGGAGGCTTTTTCACCTTTTTAAAAGAGGGGTGTTACTTAGAGTCTATAGACTCTTTGAGTTTTCGTACTACAACAGTGAAACTTGGTAGAAGAATAGATTAAATGTTCACGTATAACGCTCAAGGTTCTTGGGGAAAATATGTTAAATACTTTTGGAGATATCGAACGGCAAAGTTGAACTAAGTTATTTGGGCTATTAATGAACCGATTTTTAATTTGAACCTTGAGCTGTATTCCTGAAATCTCGACGTTTATTAATATGTATGATATGTCATATTAGGCCCTATAATAAGGACGTCTATAGACTTTGAAGTGGACCGAAAATCAAAACATGACGCGCCGACCGCTGTCCGACTGAACCGCTCGGCTGTGCTTCGAATCGCTGTGTTTTAAATATGACGCGCTACAATTTTTTTTATAGACGTATCGAGTTTACGTACTACAACAATCAAATTAGGCAGACGAACAAATTAAATGTAGACGAACAACGCTCAAGGTTCGTGGTCAAAATAAGTTAAATACTTCGGGAGATATCGGACCGCAAAGTTGAACTAAGTTTCCCGGTCTATTATTTGACCTATTTTACATTTGAACCTTGAGTTGTATTCCTGAAATCCCGCCGATTATTTTAATGTATGACATGTATTATAACACCTCATAATAAAGCCGTCCATACATTTTAAGACGGAACGAAAATAAAAATTAACGCGTCGGCCGCCGTCCGACTGAATCGTGATCTACACATCGTGTAGCACAGCCGAGTGTGTGGTCACGTGACGCTAGGAGGTTGATCCGATTGGATGAGACTATAAACAATTTCTAAAAATAGATACGTGTGTTCCCGTATTTGACTCGTCGGGTATTGCTATTTTATATTTAAGGAGACAGGCATGTTTCATAACTTTGTTTTAAACCATTGAAACGGCAAAAAAAAAAGTCGTAATAGTATTTACTAATCGTCAAAATTAACCTTCTTTAGAAATTAATCCGGATAGCTGGGACCCGACCAAACAATGCTGACGTGATTCGCGTGCCGTAACGTTTCATTATTGTGTACATTACTTTTTCGTAAAAATGGCTTTAAAAAATAAATTTCGGTTGACTAAAAATTTTTAAAACCCTTAACAACGTGGAGGTTACTAGCTTGCCAAATCGACCAAAATGGGATGGGGTGGGTATGGGGAGTCACTGACCATCCTACACGGTTTGTAACTATTGTAACACCGTATGTAACACCCATAGCCTCACCCCGCCCCCACTACTCCGTGACGCGACAAGCCGAGGGTCGGCGCCTTTGATGTTGTATAACACCCATACGGTACCCGAGCGGCTCGCGGTGGTTTCATACCCCACCTCCCTCCCCCTTCACTTTGTGGAGTTGATGTTACTAACCCTCGGGCATAGTTCAGGAAATCTTCCCAGACTTTTGTCTCTAAAATTACATAATATTCGTCTGACACGTTCATCGGGTTGGCCGACTAGCCTATCTAGCCTCGTGTTTACGTAATACGGCAATAAAATTGGTTGGTCAGAAGACCTGGTTACCCACGTCTGATTGAACTAAATCTAGGCAAATGCTGATGGTGATAAACGCCTCCGTGTTTAGGCAGACACAGGAAACTTAAAAAATGCCTAGCATCTACTACACACAGTCAAGCACTCAAACACGTGCTTTTTTTCCCAATGTAATAGGCCTACAAAATACACAAGCCTACTACTAGCATAAACATTGAGCATATATAAATCTGTTATAGACCTACCTATAACTTACACTACCTTGTACAAGCTATAAAAAAAAACAATTTTCCTCCAATGTTTATGTTATTAGAATGGTTAAAAATGAGCATTTTTTTTTTGTTTAAAAATATTACAAAATTGTCATAAAGCACACTGATTCTGATAAGACACATTTGTAACTAGGCTAATTCTATAGAAGAAAGCTGTATCAATGGTATGACATTTAAAGTAACAAGAAATATAAATATAATAAAATATTTTTGGAATAGAGTAGGCCTGTTCGATTGCACATAGATTACATAACATATTTTAAGAAGTTACATCATCACAAATATACTATTGTTATAGCATCCTTCTCTTTGTATTAAAACTGTATTAGTTATCTTTTCTTTAAGTAGGCTATTCACTTAAGTTAACTGACAATGAGCAAAAGAGATTTTAAAATAAATACATGGTAAATTATGAGCAAAAGGTGTGAATTACATAACCTGACCTTTATAGTTTTGTAATAATGTTCGACCATTTTAAATATCACCATTAGCTTCAGCATATACAAATCTCATATTATGGTTTAAAACAGTGTTTAATTTAAAGAATGACTTCTTATCACACGGATTATCAGATGTTGTAAAAAAAATTGAAGGGGGGGGGTATTACATAATCCATGAAATAAGTCTGTTATGTAATCAAAAGACACTTTTTAAAATAGCATCATTGGATTCGGCATACAAAAATCTACAAAACATCATAAAATGACATCAATTGGTGAAGTCTGCTTACTTTTATACCACTTTTAGTGAAAAACTCTTAAAAATTTGGTCCATACCCTCCCAGTATTTTTCCTCTTTCAGGGTCTACCCCGGTTGTCTGAAAAAACTGCTGTTTTTTAATGACAAAAAAATTCATAACTTTTTTGTTTATGGTCAGATTTTGAAAATTCAAACTGATCTGTAATCAGATTGACAGCCCCTATCCAAATATGTAACTATTATAATGTTTTACTGAAATTAAATTTTTGCATTGGCCTAGCTAGTATAACTAGACCTTGAATATAAATAGATCTAGGCAGTGGCGGAACTAGAAAAAAAAGGCTCCCCCGCAAAGAAAAAATTAGGGCCCCCTATATATATATATATATATATATATATATATATATATATATATATATGTATATATATATAATAATCTATATCCTGAGTAATTTAGTCTACTTCAATGCAATATATAACCATTCAGAGAGAACAAACCAGATAAATTTAGTCCAAACTCATCTTGGGTTAGATATTGTCACTACCACTACTAACAAAGCTGGTCAAAAATATATAAAGACCTAAGCTTGATTCGTGAATGGTTTCTCGCGTTATGTTTATTTTTTTCATTTTTGGCTTTTATAATATCAATTTTGAAAACATTGATTTTTATAGCTATACCAATGTTTAGTACGTCTTATTTAGATAATAATTCAGAGAATCAATTGCTTTTTAATATACATAGTACAAAACTATTTAAATGAGCTTCGTGGGCATCCCTATTTTAAAGAAGGGCGGTAAGTCATGAAAGTAGTGTGAATGTTTTCCTACCTTTCAAACTATAGCTCTTGTAGATTTTAAAATATTTTTCTACGCAACAATCTCTGCTATTGTAGACCTGTTTTTTTTTGTTTTTTTTTTTTTTTTTTAACAAAACCACTTTCAAGATGCTTGAAAAACATAATTTTTGAAAAAAAAATTCATTGTTTTTTTGGTCGGAACTGGGCCCCTAAACGTCCTGGGCCCCCCCGCATTGCGGGGTCTGGCGGTATGGTAGTTCCGCCCCTGGATCTAGGCCTATATTCTTTTGTATAGTTACATTTAGATTGTAGCCTATTTAATATTTATTATTCATCTCACTATAAAACTAGACTAGATCTAGTTATTAGGCTTATAATTTATAGCCTGATAACTTAATAAGCATTTAGATCTAGATATCTATAGCCTTTAATAATTAATACTTAACTTAGGGCCTAATACATTAAAATACTCAAGTTAGGCCTAACAAATTTAAATAAATAGGCCTAAAAAATCCTTGCCTTGTATTTACTCTTTAGCCCCCCCCCCTTCACTATTTTAAATATTAACATTTGTCATTTAACAGCATTAAAATTAGGTAGGCCTACTAGATCTAAATGTAAATATGTAGATCTAGAATCTAGTAAACTAAATGATTAAAATAGCGGTTAGGCTTTTTGCAAAATGATTTTAATTTTATTTTGAATTAACAGGTGATAAGTTTTGTATTTTTGTGATGCGTCGTCTGATGGCCGGGCCTTAAAAGCCTTACATACAGCCACTTACAGGCGTTACAGTTACAGGCCTTAGTTATTAGTAATAGGTAGTAATAGTAAAATAGTAAACTATCTCTAGAATTAAAGTTATTTATTTAGACTACTTTTTCATTCTACAAAAAAACATTGGTATACACTAGTATACAGTTGATTGTTTTACACTTTACGCACTTACTTTTAAAAAAGGAATAATTAGGTCTGAATTTAGATTTTGATTAACCTTCTTTGAAATGTTGTTTCCTGATTCTTTGATGGCTAGAAAATAAGGAAATCAAATGATGTAGATTCTCGATTCTATGTTCTTTAGTGAAGAAATGTGTTTTAGAGTAGCCTACTCTTAGTTCAGGGTCAAATGTTAAGGTTGTTTTTTTTTTTTTTGTAATTTCAATAGACTACCGAAATTTTTTAATACAAAGACTCACTGTTTTGTTTTTAGTTAAACCTATGTGTTTATTTCGTCTAGAATCTAGTTGTTTTAAAATGAAACCTCCGTGCTTTTTAAAATAAAAATGACGAGAGATCTAGGCCCGTGATTTTTAGCTGGTTGACAACTGTTAATGTTAACCGCGACTTCGTGAAACAACAAGCGTGTCGCCTCCCCCCCCCCCCCCAAGTCCTAACGACTTCGTGAAACAACAAGCGTGTCGCCTTCCCCCCCCCCCCCCCCCCCCCCATCCTTTCCAACTCCACAACAGACACCTTCATTGTTATTTTAAAATAATTCAACGCTAATTTGATGATATATTATTTTATATATTTTATATCACTTTTATTTATGTATGTTTCGTTTATTAATTCTAAAAAAAAAATTGGATTGCACATTAGCAGATGGGTAAGGGCCCGTGTTACATGTGGGGCAAGCTTGTGGTAGAGTGGGGCGATAAAACACAGAGAGGGGCGGAGAAATACAAGTGAAAGACAAGATGCATATCAAGTTCCTGCTTTGCCAATTCATTATGTCTGTTATAATTGTAGCCTACAATATATCCCGAGTCGTTGCCATAGGCAGAGGCAGAGGCGTAGCTAGGGGGGGGGGGGGGCGGGGGGGGGGGGCGGCCGCCCCGGGCGCCGACCCTATGGGGGCGCCAAAAGGGGTGGGAAAATTTTTTTAAAGCTGATTTTATGCTGCAGTTTTGAATTATAAACTGTCTAAGTTAAGAAATGTAATGGCTACACGCCTTTACATACTGATTTAACTGTTTTCTACCTTGATTTCTTAATGTAAAACATATACTCTTAAGAAACAGTGACCGGCAAAACCGCTTTGAAGCTTTTCCTAGATGGGGGGGGGCGCTTTTTTGAGACTTAAAACGGAAGAATTTACACTAGATTGTTGAGTCGATAAACGTTACCGCTATTAAAAGAAACCAATTGTATTAAAACGTATTGTACGATTGTTGAACTGTAAAATACGTTAGTGACTTTTATCAAGATAGTGCAGGGGGGGGGGGCGCTTTTGGGCTAAATAAAATAGTAAAATTACACAGGATTCTGAGTAAACAACCTTTAGCTCTCAGAAAGAAACGAATTGTACTGTGCATTGTATAATTGTGTAACATTTTAAAAAAAGTTAGTTACGTTAAAAACCGCTCTACAAACTTTGTCCAAGATGGTTGTGATGAGTGTGTGTGGGGGGCGCTTTTTTCGCTAACAAAAATCGCAAGTATTTGTACTGGATTGGTGAGTAGATAACTCTCTTAACACTTAGTAAAGAAACCAAGTGTAGGGCCTATTAACGCGTAATGTACAATTTCAATAGCCAGTTTTGTTTAAAAACGCGACTAGTTTTTTGTAAGATTCTTACGATTCTCTCAACTTCAACGTGAGAGATCAGATACTTTTGATTGATTGCATTACATCTTACCTGGATCACTGAACTATATTAAAGAGAACTAAATATCACGGATTCTTGAATCCCTAAGCCACTAACCACCACTTTTTTTCTATGCTCTTATTTCATTCTCCACTGTCTGTAATCTAGCTCCAAGCCATACAGTAAAAGAGACCACATTTAGTTATAGATCCTGATTGAATTTTTTTGACAATGCATTTGAATTCTACATTTTCTTAGAGTGTTAAAACGCGTTTTATTGCTGCTGATTATAATCAGAACGTCATGGGCTATCATTAAATTGATTGTTACTGCTTCTTCAATCAATACAATTAGTTCTGCATTTGTTGTTGACGTTGTGCGAGCAGTGTTTCTTCCAGACTTTTTTCTCCGGGGGGGGGGGGCACTTGAAATTTTCGATGGGGGGGGGGGGGGCGGTAGACTTTCTTCGGGGGGGGGGGGGGTGGACACTGTTAAACGTATATATTTTCTATATATAAATTATATAAATTTCATTTCGTTCGAGGGGGGGGGGGGCGGTAAAAAAATTTTCGGGGGGCTTCGCCCCCCCCCCCCCCCCCCAAAAGATGCCTGGAAGAAACTCTGTGTGCGAGAAGGCAGGGCAAATCTGCGAAATCTAAGACTACGAGCTGTTAACATCCGTTGGATTCCAGTTTGTTTTCTCTAGCTTTTTTTGTCATACCATCAACCAATCAACGAAATACCCATGTCGTATTCCAATGTGAACAAAAATATTTCTGATAACTTCTTCTTGTATGTCACTTGTGTGTCCTTACTCTAACAAACTTCGAATCCAACTATGTACCATATCACAACAGAGATCGTTCCAAAACTAGAACATAAAAGGCTGGTCTAAACATATTAGCGTTAGCTACAAACTACCCTCTAACACAGATCAGGCTTATTTTTTTTTTACTGACATTACTAAAAAATTAAACGCATCTTAATGGGAAATTAAATTGTCATAAAGTTTTAAGGAATGAAAATCATACAATGTAATTATTAAACCTTGTCCGGACTGTAGCATACACGCTTACACACACGCTTACACACAAAAATACACTCTTACCCACACACAAGCTTATATATAAACACACTATCACACACACATAATTATACACACACACATGTATATATATATAATATATATATATATATATATATATATATATATATATATATATAAGCGGGGGGGGGGGGGCGCCAAATTGAAAGTTCGCCCCGGGCGCCGGGAAGGGTCGCTACGCCTCTGGGCAGAGGGTGTTGTGGTGTGTGTGTGTAAGGGGGGGGGGGGCGGATTTATAGGCGACGGTGCGCTCGTATCGTTTTATGTATACTAGGGCCTATTTAAAAAGTATATTATATAATATATATATATATATATATATATATATATATATATATATATATATATATATATATATATATATATATATATATATATATATATATATATATATATATATATGTCTCCACCAAGAATAAACACAAAACAAATGAAAATTAAAAAGCTAAATGATATCTAATGATAAGCTGCCATCACCAGCTCTCTATATTATCTGTAGCGCAGCCCGCACCCCAAATTTTCAATAATGGGTTGGTTTCGCTAGCAGAGGCTGAGTTTCAGGCTCTCTTGAGGTGGGTGGGGGGGAGGGGGGGGGGGCTTACGGACGAAATGGAAATTTTGTAATGTATCGTATAATATACAAACAAATATGTGTCCCCGTTTGGAAGTTTTAAGTTTTACGCTTAAATCAATCAATTATTTTTTGGTTCTTAGAAGTATGCTAGTTATTGATTTTATGCTGCAATTTAAATACAGGAAACTAATTTTATTTGTTTCTATTCTTGCTCTGTTTTTCTACTTTCAACCCTACAAGTCTAATACGCGCAATTTTCACGCAACACTCTGAAGTGCCAACTTGAGGCTATATTTTCTACTTAAAACAGAAGCGTTTGATCTATCGAACTCAACGTCTACCTTAACGTTTGATCTATTAGGCCTGCGACTCTCACCTGTCTTTTATAAATTTTACCGTGTGAGTGTACACAAGATAAGCCAGGTAGATGGTCAACAAACTCACTCTCTGGCGCTACTAAATTAACTTTGTCCACACTCCACCGCGACCCACCGGCACCCCGACCCACACTACACCGCGACCCACCGGCACCCCGACCCACACTTCACCGCGACCCACCGGCACCCCGACCCACACTACACCGCGACCCACCGACACCCCGGCACATCAACCCAGTCTCGTTAGGGACTCTTCATAACGGGTTTGATAAAACAACGTACGTGGGGTGGGGCTGGGGACCTGGTAATGAGATAGTTAATGTGTATATGGCTGCCAATAAATGTCGGCTGGTAAAGTTAAAAGTGGTATCTAAACAATTTTATCTTCTGCCATCAAGAAATTATAAAATGAAGACTCTACTAAACTAAAAGGGTGATGGTAGATTTTTATCAGGAGGGGGGGGGGGACGCGTTGTTAGCCCAGGATAGCAGTATCGAAGAGCTCGTATTATTAACTCATTATCTATTTTTGCTGAGCTAGTCAGATAATAATGTAAGTTAATTACATTTAAAAGAACGTTGAACAAAAAAAAAAAAGACAAAAAAAAAAATTGGCAATTATTACGCGGATTTGAAAATCAAGGCGGAACTAGGGGGTGCCAAGAAAATGTTTCATTTGTAATCTTTTAGAAGTTTTAAATCAAACTTCTACAAAAGCAATGAGGACGGGTTAAGGGTCAAGATGTAGTTGAATTCGCCCGCTATTTTTTTTACTGCAGCTGAAGAGATTTGAACCCAGGAACATCTGTCTGTCGTCCCGGCTTCACGCTGTCATGGGCCGTATGGTCAACACAATAGACGGGGCTATACGTGTGTCCTTCAACTGTCCGCAGGTCGTTACTGTTGCTGTCTGACAATAGGCCAGGGCCCGGGTCACAAAAGGCTGGACATGGGAGGATTAACAATACACGCTGGGCCAAGGAGGGGCTGGCTATGAGATTTGGTGCTGAGAAATGGCTCCGTTTCCTGAGTTTGTAACGGGTTTTGGCTAGTACGCGGGGTAGTTAGGGCTGCGGTTTATTGGTTGTGGTTTGTTTGCGGAAGGTTAGGGTTGTAGTTTATTTGTGGGTTGTGGTTGTCGGGTTAGAGAGTTATAGTTTATTGGTGGAATTGTAGTTTGTACAAGTTTAAGTTTAAGGAATAGTTAGGGATTTAGTTTATTCGTCGGGTTGTGGTTTAGATGGTTGGTTCGTAAGCGGATTAAGGTATTGGTGGAATTGTAGTTTGTACAAGTTTAAGGAATAGTTAGGGATTTAGTTTATTCATGGGGTTGTGGTTTAGATGGTTGGTTCGTAAGCGGAGTATGGTTGTTGTTGAAGGAGTGGTTAAGGAAGTGGTTTATTCGTGAAATTGTAAGGGTCGCGATCCGTGTATGTACGGACTAGGATAGTGGTTCGTTCATTAATAAATTAGGGTTATCCTTCACCAGTTAGCTGGTTTTGCTTTGTTTTCAATAATTAGATGGCTAGTTCTATCATTATTCTGTATGACAGAGTTACGTTTCTATCGCGGTATTGTTAATACAGTTGTTCTTTTATGATTAGTCTCACTAAAGCACAGTGGTATTCAACTTTATGTACTAGTCTTAGAGGCTTTATTGAATTAGATATTTTAATGTTTTATAGTAGTTTTAAAATTACTTACTTTCACAAGTGGCAGGCACTTAAAAAAATAAAATAATAATGATACTAACTCAAGCTAAACAATGCCTAATTATGTGTTGATAAAAGAAAACTCCAGGACATCGAGTAGGTCTACACCCACCAGTTGTGAACAAAGCTTTGTAAAGTGACCTAATGTAAAAAGATCGATTGGCTGTCAATTGTAGGCCAAACGTGGTTACAGATGGATCGAAAAAAAAATCTCACAAAAATAATCAACAGATTAAATCTTGTTGAAAACCGATTGTAAATAATGCATTGTAAGTCGTAGAGGGTAAATTAAATAAAATATATTCTACAACACGTGTGGGGTCAGAGGTCAATTCAAGCAGGGTGACGTGTGGGGTCAGTGATCAATTCAAGCATGGTGACGTGTGGGGTCAGTGGTCAAGCAGGGTGACGTATGGGGTCAGTGGTCAATTCAAGCAGGGTGACGTGTGGGGTCAGTAGTCAATTCAAGCAGGGTGACGTGTGGGGTCAGTGGTCAATTCAAGCATGGTGACGTGTTGGGTCAGTGGTCAAGCAGGGTGACGTGTGGGGTCAGTGGTCAATTCAAGCAGTGTGACGTGTGGGGTCAGTGGTCAAGCATGGTGACGTGTTGGGTCAGTGGTCAAGCATGGTGACGTGTGGGGTCAGTGGTCAATTCAAGCAGAGTGACGTATGTGGTCAGTGGTCAATTCAAGCAGGGTGACGTGTGGGGTCAGTAGTCAATTCAAGCAGGGTGACGTGTGGGGTCAGTGGTCAAGCAGGGGGACGTGTGGGGCCAGTGGTCAAGCATGGTGACGTGTGGGGTCAGTGGTCAATTCAAGCAGGGTGATGTGTGGGGTCAGTGGTCAATTCAAGCAGGGTGACGTGTGGGGTCAGTGGTCGATTCAAGCATGGTGACGTGTGGGGTCAGTGGTCAAGCATGGTGACGTTTAGGGTCAGTGGTCAAGCAGGGTGACGTGTGGGGTCAGTGGTCAAGCAGGGTGACGTGTGGGGTCAGGGGTCAATTCAAGCATGGTGACGTGTGGGGTCAGTGGTCAATTCAAGCAGGGTGACGTTTAGGTCAGTGGTCAATTCAAGCAGGGTGACGTGTGGGGTCAGTGGTCAATTCAAGCAGGGTGACGTGTGGGGTCAGTGGTCAATTCAAGCATGGTGACGTGTGGGGTCAGTGGTCAAGCATGGTGACGTGTGGAGTCAGTGGTCAATTCAGGCAGGGTGACGTGTGGGGTCAGTGGTCAATTCAAGCAGGGTGACGTGTTGGGTCAGTGGTCAAGCAGGGTGACGTGTGGGGTCAGTGGTAAATTCAAGCAGGGTGACGTGTGGGGTCAGTGGTCAATTCAAGCATGGTGACGTGTGGGGTCAGTGGTCAAGCATGATGACGTGTGGGGTCAGTGGTCAATTCAAGCAGGGTGACGTGTGGGGTCAGTGGTCAATTCAAGCAGGGTGACGTGTGGGGTCAGTGGTCAATTCAAGCATGGTGACGTGTGGGGTCAGTGGTCAAGCATGGTGACGTGTTGGGTCAGTGGTCAAGCATGGTGACGTGTTGGGTCAGTGGTCAAGCATGGTGACGTGTGGGGTCAGTGGTCAATTCAAGCATGGTGACGTGTGGGGTCAGTGGTCAATTCAAGCAGAGTGACGTAT
Organism: Physella acuta; assembly: GCF_028476545.2. Classification (NCBI taxonomy): domain Eukaryota; kingdom Metazoa; phylum Mollusca; class Gastropoda; family Physidae; genus Physella; species Physella acuta. The sequence continues at coordinate 24,808 of NW_026733001.1, read as the reverse complement.
GGGGTCAGTGGTCAAGCAGGGTGACGTGTGGGGTCAGTGGTCAATTCAAGCATGGTGACGTGTGGGGTCAGTGGTCAAGCATGGTGACGTTTAGGGTCAGTGGTCAAGCAGGGTGACGTGTGAGGTCAGTGGTCAAGCAGGGTGACGTGTGGGGTCAGAGGTCAATCCAAGCAGTGTGACGTGTGGGGTCAGTGGTCAATTCAAGCATGGTGACGTGTGGGGTCAGTGGTCAATTCAAGCAGGGTGACGTGTGGAGTCAGTGGTCAAGCATGGTGACGTTTAGGGTCAGTGGTCAAGCAGGGTGACGTGTGGGGTCAGTGGTCAAGCAGGTGACGTGTTGGGTCAGGGGTCAATCCAAGCAGTGTGACGTGTGGGGTCAGTGGTCAATTCAAGCATGGTGACGTGTGGGGTCAGTGGTCAATTCAAGCAGGGTGACGTGTGGAGTCAGTGGTCAAGCATGGTGACGTGTGGGGTCAGGGGTCAATTCAAGCATGGTGACGTGTGGGGTCAGTGGTCAAGCATGGTGACGTGTTTGGTCAGTGGTCAAGCAGGGTGACGTGTGGGGTCAGTGGTCAAGCATGGTGACGTGTTTGGTCAGTGGTCAAGCATGGTGACGTGTTGGGTCAGTGGTCAAGCAGGGTAACGTGTGGGGTCAGTGGTCAATTCAAGCAGGGTGACGTGTGGGGTCAGTGGTCAAGCATGGTGACGTTTAGGGTCAGTGGTCAAGCAGGGTGACGTGTGGGGTCAGTGGTCAAGCAGGGTGACATTTAGGTCAGTGGTCATTCAAGCAGGGTGACGTGTGGGGTCAGGGGTCAATTCAAGCATGGTGACGTTTAGGTCAGTGGTCAATTCAAGCAGGGTGACGTGTGGGGTCAGTGGTCAAGCAGGGTGACGTGTGGGGCCAGTGGTCAAGCAGGGGGACGTGTGGGGCCAGTGGTCAAGCATGGTGACGTGTGGGGTCAGTGGTCAATTCAAGCAGGGTGATGTGTGGGGTCAGTGGTCAATTCAAGCAGGGTGACGTGTGGGGTCAGTGTTCAATTCAAGCAGGGTAGTGGAGAGCTAGGTTTATGTTGATATAAGTGGACCAGACATCCGTGCGTTGTTTCTTTGTTATTTGTTGCCAGCCCAGAGTGGCACACTACAAGGAGGGTTCTCCAATGTCTTCAAGGTGTGACCTTTGAGAGGCCCTGACACCACTTCCTGAGTTTACCTGCGCGGGGATGGTCCTACTTGATTACTGCTCCAAGACCCTCCGACTTGTACAGGTCTCGCCATGTCCATTCCATCTGCAGGGGTGGGGGCTGGGGTTGGTGGAAGTGGTGGCCTAGCAGAAACAGTAACCTTGGGAAGTAGGTACACTAGTGATGAGGATGGTTTAGTGAATATAGTACACTAGTGAGTAGGGTGGGTTAGTGAATATGGTAACTTAGGGAAGGTGGTACCTTAGCTAATATATAAACCTTGCGATTATGGAAACCTAGCGGAGTTGAAGTCTATTGGATATGGTATGGATATTGTAGCCTAGCAAGGCTGTTCGCTTAGTGAATATGGTAGCCTAGTAAAGGTGGCAGCCTAGCTAATATGAAAACGTAGCGAATATGGAAGACTAGCGAAAATGGTAGCCTAGCAAGTGTGGTAGCCTATGGTATATGGTAGCATAGTGATTATGGAAGGCTAGCGAAGTTGAAGCCTGGCAAATTTGGTAGCCTAGTGAGGGGGTAGCCTAGCGAATATTGTAGCCTCGCGATTAGGAATGCTAGCGAGCGAATATAGTTGCCTAGTGAGTATGGAATGAATTTGGTAGCATTGCACATGCAGGAGCGTAGCGAAAGAAGTACACTAGCAAAATGGCAGCCTAGCAAAATGGGAGCATAGCAAAATGGTAGCCTAGCAAAATGGTAGCCTAGCTAAATGGTAGCCTTGCATAGTCGGAAGGTATGTAAAGCGGGGAAACTAGCAAATATGGTAGACGATGGATTATGGAAGCCTAACGATTAAGGTAGCATGTGAGTAAGACTTAGAAGACGAAAACGGTAGCACCACAAATGAGATAGACTGGAGAATGTAGTAGCAATCTGTAGGTAGAATGTAAATGCATGAGAATGCCGCCAAGGAAAAGTGTGTCTAATTATAACGGCAGCATAACGAATGTGGCAACTAAGTAATATTCATTATTGTTGGTTTAAAAATTATTTTTTTTTAAATGAGTATCTTATTCATTTAGTTTGAACTTTTTAAAACATAATGCATTTTTAAAATAAAGCTATTTTAACAATTATTTTTCTGTAGAGACCCAGGCAGCGCGTTTGAAATTCATCATTCTGTCAGCCGAGACCTATGACACCCTCAACTTTACCCGTGGCACCCCTGACATATTGTCCAGAGTTTTTGAACTAAATCAACAATTCGTCAAATTTCAGGAACGGGAAAACCATTAGGCAACAACGCAGTTAAATATCTTTTCAAGTTTTTTGTTTCGTGTCTGTCTTTAACTAAGCAGCTTTTAATAGCCTTGCATATCTCGCTTACTCCGCGCGGTTGCTAGGGACGCTGGTTAATTCTTTCTTTTAAATATTTGTTTCGTTCTCTTGGCGTTGTTCGCATTTATCATTTCTCTGAATGGCTGTTGTTGTTTTTTTCTTTTATAGCTCGTAAAGTTTATAGAAGTCTGTATAGGATACGTCGCGGCATTTTCTTTATCTTTCGCTGTACATTTTTAGCAATAAAAATAAATTAAACGTATATACGTTGTGGATTTACGTAACAAAATAAAGGTCAGTAAAAAGTACATGGAGAGGAATATGTTTTTATAAGCAACATGTAATAAATGGTTAAATACAGGGTTATACTATACATGCATATACACCATGGTTGTATACGTGCATAAAGAGTTAAACCGTACCTGCATATAAGCCTTGAATAAACCATACCTGCATACGGGGTATGGTAATACCAAAACTACATAGAGCTCGCGATTAATTACCTGTATACAAGCCATGGTTATTACATACCTGCATATAGGTTAGCTATACAGGTCACGAGTATAACATACGTACATATAGTCTACAGTTATACCATACCTATATACAGTCTATAGTTATATCATACCTGCACACAGGCTACAGTTATATTATACCTAAAATGGTTAAACCAAAGATAGAGACAGGCAATGGTTAAACCATTCCTGCCCACATGCAATGGTTAAACCAAATATACAGACAGGCAATGGTTAAACCAAAGATACAGACAGGCAATGGTTAAACCATACCTGCACACAGGCAATAGTTAAGATCCCGGCAATAATTAGGCGGGACCACACGTGAAAGGATTGCGAATAATTTAACAGCAGCGAGCACTTGAGGCGAGTTTTTGAAAATTTTGAAATTTTTTTTTTCTCCAAACGCCAGATGTATTCCCAAAATCGTCTATACACAGCGAACAGACGTGTTTGAAAACATACACACCGAACACGCATACACTACACACTTATAACACATATATATTCAACACACATATCACATACGTGTATACGTTTAACACAGATACAACTTAACATAATTATGTGTGTACGGCTGATATCATCAGCATCAATACCACACTAGTAGTGCATTCTTTCATTATGAGTTCAGATAAAAAAAAATACCCATCTATTTCAATTCCTAATGGTATGTTAAAAGACAAATAAGCTCTCCTCTAAACTTCACGGTCCATGGGGTAAGTGAAGTAGAGTTCTCCTGCTTCTGTGACTTCTGCATAGGAAGGGATGGTGTGGTCAGTACTATCTTTACTTTCCTTTATGTGAGTTAGGTACCCATCAGAGCTGGGTGGGCACAGGGACGTTCTACGAACTTCAAACCTGATTCGAACTCGAGACTTTCGGGTTAGAGTCGTATGTTTTACCATTAGACCAGGCCATCTAACTATGTTATATTTAGCAGAGGAAAAAAAGGTATTCTGTCCCTGAATTGGAACAATTTCTGAACTGTTCATTTAAGCTGTAACGTCCATAGCTTGCATAAACCTGACTATACCTTAGCTATTCTAATGCTGTAACTATATCTTAAATGTTTCAATAAAGGTATTTTATGTTCTCTAGGACGGTCACTACAACGCTTTGAAGTTGGTACTATAAAGCTTCCAATCCTTGTATTATAAAGCCTACAATCATGGTACCATAAAGCTTCCAATCCTTGTATTATAAAGCCTACAATCAGGGTACTTGAAAGTCTCCAAGCCTGATAAAGTATAAGCCCGTGTAAAGCATAGCCCCCATGTGTGTGGCACTGATCTGAGCCTAAACAGTCTAAGACAGACACGCTTGACCATGTCTGGAGGCTATAGCGCCCCTCCCCCGCCCATCCCCCTAACCACCAACGACCAAACCAGACCCGGACTCTAAATTACTCTCTAAATGCAGGGTTTAAAAACCCTCGAGTCATAAACTCACCGCCTTTCACCCCCACCCCCCTTTCCTGGCAGAAGAATTCGACTCAACTGCAATTTTATTTTAACCGTCCCCCATCTTAGCGTAGGCTAATGCACTATACTTTTTTAAAGGAAATTCTAGCTAGCTGAATGGATTTGAAATTTATTAGCTGTAGCCCCATAGAGAAGACGAAAGTACGCGTGTCGCCTAGCTCACGTGATGAGAGCCTGGCTAAGCCTTGTAAAAAAAAATAAAAATTCCTAAAAATTCAAAGACTTACGTAAAACATTTTCAAACGAAAAGCAATTTTTGTTGTAATAAAATACAAATTTAAGAAGAGAGAAAAAATGTTCGTTGTTTTTCTAAAGTTTTGTGCAGGCAAAGTCTAAAGCTCTTAAAAAAAAAACATCATGATGTCAGAATGATGTTTGGGGAACGTGCAGGACTAATGAGACAAATTTTAGGACATAGCAATGATGTGGTTTAGGACTTGAATTTGCTGAGGACTATGTAGGACATTTTACAGTTTGATCCTGTTAGGGTATAGGGAAGGACATAACAGGATAGAAACGAAATGCTCAATGGCATAACTAGCCCATAGCGATAGATGGTATACAAATTTCACCAACTACTATCAAGATAGATGAATGTGCCACTAACTACCCATACAGATGTATGAGTGTGCCAATAACTACTCATACAGGTGCATGAGAGTCCCACTAACTATCCATACAGATGTATGAGAGTACCACTAACTGCTTACACAGATATACGCATGTACCACTAACTGCTCACACATAAGTATGCATGTGCCACTAGCTACTCACACTGATATATGCGTGTGCCACTAACTGCTCACACATAAGTATGAATGTGGCAGTTTCTGCTCACGTGAGCACGTGCTTCTATCTCCCCCCCCCCCTCTACAACCCCTGACACACGGAACACGCCGATGACGGCTTTGTGGAGTCGAGAAATGCCTTGTAGACAGAGGCGAAGACAGACGTTCGGTAAACTAGACATTACCGGGCCATTCGAGACCGTAGATTGGCGCAGTTAACATCAATAATACGGTAGTTGATTGACGCCCAACGTTTGTTCGCACGCAGGATATATGACATCTTGCTACGGTTTTTTCCTTTAATCCTGTCGGCGATAAAATGTAACGTCTGCTAATTGATCGTCAAATTGTCAACTTTCGGATTACCCGTTTCTTTTTTTTTTTAAACCAAAATCCTAGTGGTTTCTTTTTTTTTCTTTTCTTTTTTTTTTTTTTTTTGTGTGTGGTAAATATATCTCCTTGATATAGCTTTTCTAGCATTTGTTATTCCCTACAGCTGAGGATATGTCGAAAAGATAATGAAATTGAAAAGTGACAAAATATTGCTCTAAGATTTGTAGATTTATGTATAAAAAATGTTTACATATATATATATACATATACTATATGTTAAAACAAACATTTTTAAAATATAAATTTAGACAGGACACATGATAATACATAGGCTACACATAGCGCATTTAAAAAACAATGCAAATGTATGCATTGTTTTTTAAATGCGTTATATGTAGCCTTTGTATTATCAAGTCGGCTATACTGTGCGCTACTGAAGTTAACGCACTTGAGACAATGAGATTAAAGCCCACTTAATTACTTTCGTTACAGAAACAATCAGCGCTGGTTGATTACCCCCCTCCCTCCCAAATTACTTTCACCCCTGACTTTCGTTTTCTAAGTTGGTTTTTTTTTCCTCCTAAAAAAACAAAAAAACAGTACCATGACCTTGACCCCGCCCCTCAACTTTAATCTCAGATACTTAAACAAGCCTACTCCGTGTCGCCCTCCCCTTCCCCCTGCCCGTGGGTCAGTTGCCATCTTGACTAATACCGTCTGGCAGCCATCAGCATGCCACTTTCACCCCCACACACAAAAATACCCACCCCTCGCTCTTTTAGTACCCCCCCCCCCCTTTTCCTCAACAACTGCCTTATATCCTACTTTTTGACTAGCCTACCATAGAGAAAAAAAAAAGTTTGATGCGGTGGTGATTGACTAGTCATATGGTAGATGTTAACCCTTTTTTTTTGGTGGCCCTTGAAATACCATCACTCTCTAGTCGCACGTGCGCTTGAAGCACATGCGTGCTCACGCAGACCTGGAGTGTACGACTTGCATGCCCTGTTTATCTTTAAACCCAGGGCATGTTCGGCGCTAGAGCCCTAAACATGCGCATTTCGTCATCAATATGGGTGGTCGCGCTGGTGTGCATTTATTCTGTCAAACAGTGTGGGGGAGTGTGGGGTGCAGTCCCGTGAGACAGGTGTGAGGAAGTGTGTGGTACAGTCCTTTTGAGACAAAACAGTCAGCCAAATCATTAAGTAGACCGACATTCTCTACAAGTCTTTTTTTTTTTCCTGCCAGAATCTGTTTGGATTAGGGTTGGGATTAGGTTGGGGGTCAGGTCTGGGTCAAGGCTGCTGCCAGAATTGTGGTTGAGGTGGGGGTTAGGGTCAGGGTTAGTTAAGCCAAATTAGCAGTTTTCATTCTTTATGATATGACTTAATGCTACTCAGTGTTTACAAGGGTTAGGGTCAGGGTTAGTTAAGCCAGTTTTCATTCTTTACAATTTGACTTAGTGCTACTCAATGTTTACTAGTTGTGCCTTCCTTCTGTTGTCCACCAGCCAGTGTTTCTTTCAGACTTTTCTACGGGGGCGGGAGGAGGTGGGCATTTGAAACTTTTGGGGAACGGGGGGGGGGGGGAGTTTGCACCAGCTCCACTGCCTAACACTGTACAAATTTGTGCTCCAGCTAAGACGTTTTCACCGATATCATACATTAGGTTTTGTGGATACTAATTGTAGTTTCAGTGGGCATGTCTAGCACTGTCGTTTAATTTAGATCACAAGGACCCAAGTGTTACATCTGTTTATTGGACCAATGAAATGGACTCATCACTCATGGGTCTTACAGAGCTGTGTTGACCATAGCAGCTGAGCTTGCATTTCAAAATTAGATAACTTTCATCTAGAGCCTGCCAACCATGAGATATTAGCAGTCCGCTAGAGGGTAGGGACGCTAAAACCACCGCTACAGGGTAGAGGCGCTAAAACCACCGCTACAGGGTAGAGGCGTTAAAACCACCGCTAGAGTGTAGGGACGCTAAAACCACCGCTAGAGTGTAGGGACGCTAAAACCACCGCTACAGGGTAGAGGCGCTAAAACCACCGCTACAGGGTAGAGGCGTTAAAACCACCGCTACAGGGTAGGAACGCTAAAACCACCGCTAGAGTGTAGGGACGCTAAAACCACCGCTACAGGGTAGAGGCGCTAAAACCACCGCTACAGGGTAGAGGCGTTAAAACCACCGCTAGAGTGTAGGAACGCTAAAACCACAGCTGTAGGGTAGAGACACTTAACTCAGACAAAGGTCGACACCCAAATGTTTCTCATTAGCCAGGTTTTAATCCTCTAAACTTAAAAAAAAAAAAAACACCAAATCCTGACCTCGGACAGCTTAACAATCGAAGTTTAGTGGGGGGGGGGGGGGGGGGGGGGGGGAGGGGGGGCTCGTTTCTTTCTTTTTTTTACGGCACGATGGCCTTGTGACGAAGTAACCAGCCGTACGGAGACTTTATGGCGAAACACCCATGTGGCGAGGCACTGGGCCCCTGCTGGTGCTCTAATGACCCGTGTCTGTTGCGGGCTACCGTTGCCCTCCCGTTCATGTGGTGGTGCCTCACCACTGTACTAACGGTTGTGTTACTGGCCTGGTACTGACCATTACAATACCAGCAACGGTTGTGTTACTGGCCTGGTACTGACCATTACAATACCAGCAACGGTTGTGTTACTGGCCTGGTACTGACCATTACAATACCAGCAACGGTTGTGTTACTGGCCTGGTACTGACCATTACAATACCAGCAACGGTTGTGTTACTGGCCTGGTACTGACCATTACAATACCAGCAACGGTTGTGTTACTGGCCTGGTACTGACCATTACAATACCAGCAACGGTTGTGTTACTGGCCTGGTACTGACCATTACAATACCAGCAACGGTTGTGTTACTGGTCTGGTACTGACCATTACAATACCAGCAACGGTTGTGTTACTGGCCTGGTACTGACCATTACAATACCAGCAACGGTTGTGTTACTGGCCTGGTACTGACCATTACAATACCAGCAACGGTTGTGTTACTGGCCTGGTACTGACCATTACAATACCAGCAACGGTTGTGTTACTGGCCTGGTACTGACCATTACAATACCAGCAACGGTTGTGTTACTGGCCTGGTACTGACCATTACAATACCAGCAACGGTTGTGTTACTGGCCTGGTACTGACCATTACAATACCAGCAACGGTTGTGTTACTGGCCTGGTACTGACCATTACAATACCAGCAACATTTAAGTCCTGGTCTGATACTGACAAGTACAATACCACTAACGGTTGTGTTACTGGCCTAGTACTGACCATACAATACCACTAACGGTTGTGTTACTGGCCTAGTACTGACCATACAATACCACTAACGGTTGTGTTACTGGCCTAGTACTGACCATACAATACCACTAACGGTCGTGTTACTGGCCTAGTACTGACCATACAATACCAGCAACGGTTGTGTTACTGGCCTAGTACTGACCATACAATACCAGTAACATTAGGGCCCTGGTCTGGTGCTGACCATCACAATACCAGCAACGGATTTTTTTTGGCCTGATACTGTCCATTTTAGCAATACCTTGTAATTATTGATATCATTATTATTATCGTTAATATTATGATCATTATTATCATCATCATCGTTATTATCACAGTCATTATTATTTTCATCGTCATTATCATTTGATTATAATTACTAAATCAAATGTCTCTAATAAATATTTAAAAAACAGCTATTTAACTTCTTATTCGTTCTTAATTTTTTTATATTGGAAGGAGTCGAGCCTTATCTGCCAGAGGTTTGAACTTTTTCGAATTTTAACAACGGTATGCTTACTATTTAACAATAAATACAGTAATTTCGATTTGTGTTGGTACATTAACGAACTAATTTAAAGCAATAATATCAGTTGTACCGTCTATTTGCTAGAGTCTTTATTACAATAGATATGTGAAATCAACAACTGTTTAGATTTGCGCATTCCTTCCATCCCCACTCAGCGTGTCATTTTATTACAGTAAGAGTTTCATGTCAGCAAAATACAAATAAATAGAAAAATAAAATATAACTAAAAATAGGCCCGTCCAGCCTCATTTCACACATTCTCGCTCCAACCCCACCCCTTCACCTTTACAAAAACAAATCCAAGATCACGTCACAACTTCAATTGTCGCCCAACTTTTTGCCAGATTAATTACCACGTTGATCTGCCTCATGGCTGCAGGATAAAAAAAAAAACCTGCTCACACTTAAAACCTGTAGGTTGGTGGATCATCACGTCTTAACTCTAGAACGTGAGTCAATATTTATTGTTGGCTAATTAGATCGGTGGGGGTGGCAAACACGCACGGCACACCCCACCACACATCGTTTTTTTTTTTTTGCACACCAGGCGATAGTGAGTACACTCCGAGCGTTTCATTAGAAAAGATTTACGTCCAGGTTTCAAAGGGTTAACTTCAACATCTCGCTGGCTTATCTATCTGCCCTTATATCCACATCAGATACAAAGCTGTGATTGGCAGTAAATTATAAACACGACATTTTCTACAGCTTTTTATACTTAGAGATTTCTTTGTCTTAATTAGACTAACGAGAACCTCATGTTTTTTTTGTTTTTTTCGTTTCGTAAAAAAAAAATCCCACTTTTTATTATTTTTACTTTGCCATAGTTTTTATTTAGTGCTATAACTCATGTTTAGAATAACTAAATCTACTCCGCGTTAAGAGGGGATGGCAGCTTTAAAAAGAAAGAATGGGGTGGATAAAAGAAAGAATATTCGAGTCTTTATTTCTTAATGAAGATTGATTCCTGAAAATCTCAAGAGCCTGTCAGCTCGGGAGCACGGAGGCCATATTGTGTCCTAATTCATGGAAGAGGACCTGTGATTGGTTGAGTTCATACAGACTTGGCACTTCCGGTTGGAGCTTCCATGAGCAGGATTGTTCTTGTGTAAACCGAATTAAGGTTGGAGTAAACAGTTTACGTGGGGGGGGGGGGGGGGGGGAGGGGAGGAGGGTGAGCCCAGTCTCGTCTTCCGTGTCGTTGGTGGCTTCAGTCTTTGGTGGATGGCTACTGTTGGTGTGTGGGGGTGGGAGGGGGGGTCTTTGGTGGATGGCTACTGTTGGTGTGTGTGGGGGTGGGTGTCTTTGGTGGATGACTACTGTTGGTGTGTGTGGGGTGGGTGGGTCTTTGGTGGATGACTACTGTTGGTGTGTGTGGGGGTGGGTGGGGGTGGGTGGGTCTTTGGTGGATGGCTACTGTTGGTGTGTGTGGGGGTGGGTGGGTCTTTGGTGGATGGGTACTGTTGGTGTGTGTGGGAGTGGGTGGGTCATTGGTGGATGGCTACTGATTGTGTGGGGTTGGGGGATCAATTAGTTGTCACCCCATTCCGGATAGTTTCTTAGCTATGAAACTAAATGGTAAAAGCAGACTTAATTAGGGGATTTTTTCCCGTGTCACCTCCTTGGACCACCCCCCCCCTTCCTAGGTGCGATCTTCCCCCTCTCCCGGGAAGCAAGCTATGAACGGTACTAAATCTTTAAGTATCATGGCCATTGGTGCCATATCATGTTATGTTACCTGGTCTAAACCTCCCCTTCCTGTAGTGCTACGTGGTCATTGTACCCCGGCCAAAATGGCAACAACTTAAAATAGCTTTCAACACTGTGGTATTTCCTTCATCAATCTGCGAATGTTCCCAGCTAATTTCGTTCAAGTGTGTTAACGTGTTCACGCAGCTATTAGTCTAAATCACCAACACTTCAAATGATGAAAATTATCTGTATGCTCAGTTTTTTTTTTCTTTAAAGGTATTTAGTTTGAGATGATCTTCTATTAGCTGGTACTCCTGAGTCCACGTTGTAACCTACATGGTGTTAGGAAAACATCGGTTCAACATGTACATAGTGGGTGGATTAGAATGACCTTATTGTACAATCAGTTGTTAGCTTTTTTACCACAGTAAAATACTATCTATGTGTTAACGTTACCGTCAAATCAAGATTTAGAACCTGTTGGTGTATGGGGCAGATAGAGTAGAGTGTATCTGTTTTTGTGACCTACGGATCTGAAGGGATAGTGTGGACAGAACTCTGCGCAGCCGCATTACTTCTCCTTGTGTGTTTCGGGTACCGACCAAAGCTGGATGGACTCAGGGACGCTGTATAAACCAAGCCCAGTGTCCGAACTCAAGACTTTCAGGTTAGCGGCCGAGTGCTCTACTATCTGATCACACCGTTCATTACTTTACAAACAAGAAACGATGAATAAGATGTATACTACACATAGTGAACAGATGAACACCTTTGTATTGAAATAGTGTGAGCTTACAGATAATTGTCTTTGTACCGCACTAATGTAAGCTTACAGATGAAAATGTATTTGTACCGCACTGGTGAGCTATAAAACAAAATGATGGTAGCAAATCTTTAGGCCTTTACTGGTATTACAAATTACAAAAATCAACAACGAAGATCCCCACTTATATTCGCCTAAATATATTTGAAAATTATAGAGCACATGTTTGTCGCACTAATCGCCCCTCCCCCCCCTCTGTCCGAGCGCCCCCCCCCCCCCCCCCCCCCCCCCAATAGCTCCAACAGAAAGTCCAGTGTATTCTTACACGTCTCAGAGTCAAAGTGACCACATCACAGAATCAGCTAACCCTAACCTAACCCTTACCTCCCCTGCAAAACTTGAAAATATGTGTGTTTGAAGCTAGTCAAGCCTTGTCGTAATGACTGGCAATAAAACTACTCAGAGAACTCTTTAAAATCAGAGTTACTTAAGATGTCACTATATATTTCTCTCTCTCCGTCTCTTCCATCCCTCCATCCGCTGGAGAGCTCTTGAAGTCTCGTTAAATTTGAAGTGGCTGAGTGTGGAACAACTTATTTCCAGGGCTGCTACACGGGCTGGGAGTTGGGCCTACAATAACAACTGGCAAACCGATTTTTTTTCAAACTCCTGGCCAGTTTTGCATAGGTTCCTTTATTGAACTTCCGGTGCAACAAACAAAACTTGGAATTGCTATTTTGAAATGACAAATCGAAACAATCCATTTAAGTGGAATAGGTAAAGGCAAAAAAAAAAATCCAATACCCAAGTTCATTTAGAATTTAAAAGTAATGATTTCATAGTATTTCTGAGAGTAATTTGATTTTTAAAAGACAATACTCAGTACTGCATTAGTATAAGGAAATAATTTTTTTTAAATATTTTTTTATAAAGTAAATCATTTCCCGAGTACTTCAGTACGTTCTAATTTTAAACATAAATAATTTGTGAGTACTTTAGTGCACTTTGGATTTAAAGGTAAATAATTTCTGAAGTATCTGGGTGCGTTTTGAAATAATAAAAAACAAACTTGTTTAGTTTTAGATCTGACGTAGCAAAAAACAAAGTTCTTGATAGTTGAGCTTTGAGGTAGATTCAGCTATTAGCTGTACGTGCATGCATCTGTGCGGTACTCAAAGACCTAAGGGGGTGGATGGGACGACAGTTGCTGGCAGCGGTTCAAGGGTAAACGAGTGTTGACGTTGTGTGGATGAGCAGAACGTTCATTCATGGCCTGCACGTGAGTTTACTGCCACACGACTTCCGGTGGATACGTCCACTCGCGGGATTTTGTTTTCTGGTGGAAATACTTCGGGATTGGATTGATGTCAGAGTTTGGGGTAGGGGAGTGGACAAGGCGCTACCTTAAATGCTAGTTGACACAATAGCAGGGCTTTAAGCCAAACGTAAAAAAAAATACACGTATCTACTAGCTAAACAATGCACGAATATTCACATGTTTTACAGAACGTTTTATAATAAATGTTTTTTCATAGCCGAAATGTTGACGTTTTCAACCCTTTTTTGAGCGTGATGATGTGAATGTGTGTATGCTTCTGCGATTGTGTTTCTGACTCTGTGAGTGTGTTTCTGTGTGTGTTTCTGTGTATGTTTCTGTGTATGTTTTTGTGTTGCCATTTGTTTGTGAATTTTTGTGTTTCATTGTGTTTTAGCTGTGAGATCTATTCTTTGAAAGATCAACAGAATATCTCGTATTTCCTTCAAGTAACCACTCCACGCCTACAAACCCCCTACTTCCACCCCCACACCTATAACCCCACCACTTCTAACCCCACACCTACCACTCCCACACCTCCACCCCATCACTTCTACCCTCACACCTACCACCCCCACACCTCCTACTCGGACCTCCCCAGAAACACCACTGTCCAGCACTCACCCACAACCCACATCTCCAGCAGCCTACAGCTCCTAAGTACGCCAATAAAATCAAGCCATCGTTAGATCAGATTGGAGCAGAGATAAACACCGCAGCCGTTTGGCACGCGTCACAGACCGGGGGCCGGGGCACCTGCTATACGACACCTGATTTATTTGTTTATAAAGCGCGGCTTTGAGCTATGTTCTATTGTAATGGTAAAAGATTGGTCCGACTTTATTCACTTAGTAAACCACGGGCATGTGGTGGCCGAAGGTTAAGGGTTGGGTTGGGTTTGATTAGATTAGGTTAGTTTGTTTAAAACAGAAGTCTCTTTTTGCTTTTGGTGAACAGGTTTCAGAGTGAGCTCAAGAATTCTATTGTTGGTGTGTGGGGCGCGGGGCGGGGGGGAGATGTGTAGCAGACATATATTATTAAATATGTATAAGACATTTTCTAGTAACTGGTAGATACACTACAATTACAACCGATTTGAAAAGTTATCCTCGTATCACACAATTTTTAAAATGCTCAAAAATTATATTGTTGGTGTGTGTGTGTGTGTGGGGGGGGGGGGGGTGATGTGTAGCGGACATGCAACTTATCCTGCATATATTATTAGATAAGTATAAGAAGTTTTTTTAAATATTAAATTTATTTTCTAGTAGCTGGTACGTGCACTACAATTATAACCGACAAGATAAAGTATCTTAGCATCACCCAACTTTAAAATGTAGGTTTTAATGATGAAATTATGATGTTGCATCTCTTCAATTTAGTCTGCCAGTTTTTGGCTTTCTGTTGTCTGCTGTTGTCAACTCTATCTGCTGATTGTCTGTGTTAAATAAAAGGTCAAATGGGATGTTTTAATCGGCTTGGTTAGGTCAAAAGTCTAGTGAGGTCTAGGGTTATCGTTAGATAATATTTAGACATTAGGATCCTATTATTATTGGGGCCCATAAATATTTAGTTCTAAGATCCTCTTCAAATTTTATGTAGATATGAGGGCCCCGTTAAATTTCTATCGCTGTAATTTAGATTTGAGATCCCTTTAATTAACGGTCCCCCAGGCTCCGGCCTTGTGAGCCCTTCTTTTGTGTCCGCCCCTGAAAACGCCGCTTGTACATCCGTTTATTTTTGTGTGCGAGATGAACGAGCCCTTTAAAGCAGTTGAAAGCTGACTAAAATGTCCCCAAATTATACCCCGGCTCACACGTAATGAGCGATTGCGGAAGTGTTTAATAGAAGTGCGGGAGACACGTGGGTCAGATTTAACCAATCAATGCACCGTCGTTACACCCACACGCCCTCCTCCCCCTCCGCTCAACACGAGATCACAAGAAAGGAAATCGGTTAGAGAGTTCCAGTGGGCTTTTTAATCCTCGTCTACGCGGTGGACCTCCGTTCCGCATGACTGACTCTGTGATTATTGCGACGCATCCGGTGATGTCAAGAGTCGGCTGTGTCATGCTGTACTGCCGTCAGTGGCTGGAGATATATTCATATGTGCGTGTGTGCGTGTGTGGTGCGTGTGTTTGTGTGTGTGTGTGTAGAAATTGTGGTTACATGACACAAAAGTTGAAACTAAAAGCATTAAGTTCAATCGCTTTTATCAAAGAGCTCCCCCCCCCCCCAACTCCCTACCACCTGCCTACGCCTCTGCACAATCGGCTGTTGTTTTATTGAAGCCTGTGGACAGTTTTTCTCGTGGTTGTGTCTCCAATGATAACTCGCCATATAGTGAATCGTTTGCTTTTGTTATTGATGGTGGTATTGATCATGGTGTTGTTGTTGTTAATAATGTTAATGTTGCTGATTATATTGTTGTGGTTGTTGTGGTTGTGATTGTTGTTGTTGTTGTTAATAATAATGATGATGTTGCTGATCATATTGTTGTGGTTGTGATTGTTGATGATGAAGTTACGGCTGAAACTGAAGTTCGGCTAGTTCAGAATATAAACCATTCTGCCATTTAGCCGGACTAACATGGCAAAGGTTATTGTTGCTTATATTGTGAGTGGAAAAAAAATCACAGTGGGGGGGGGGGGGGGGGGGGGGGGGGGGGGTAAGAAAACACAGAAAAAAATCGCAGCTTTAGCTAGGAAAAGAAATCTCAGAAAAAAGTCACCGTTTTTGCTAATAAAAGAAATTACAGAAAAAAAGTCACAAATGCGTATTAAGAAATATTTTGATTTACTTGTAGAGAACTTAAATTTGGTGTGTTTATAAATATGGGTGGTGATTTTTAGAAGCATATTCGTGAACTGTAAAAAGCATTATTGTATTTATAATAATAGTCCGACTTTGATCTTCCCATTAAGTAAAAGTACTATAACATTATTTACACAGCATCCTCAAATTGTATTCCGTTATTTCTTGAATACTTGATAGAAAAACTGATTACAAAAGAAATGTATGCACGTCGTTGTGTTTTGTGTGCCTTTTGCCGTGGGCCTATCCTATGTCTGCCTTGTCCTTGTATATTGTTGACGTACTACTTTAACGCCAGCCTTTGTCGGCCTTTTGGCTTGATCCTGTACTTTGTGATGTAATGAGGCGTTAAATATGGGCAGTAAAAGTGAATAACTATTGTTGCGTGAGTTGAGGAAAACAAATCATATTAGCTGTCTTCTTCCCATTTCACCCTGATTGAAAGTTTGTATTTAAAGAACACGATGAAAACTTAGTAGGTTGGAGCATTCTACTTGATTCTATTCTATAACATAATTAAAACATACATACTTCAGACTAAATACTTTTTCGGAAAGCATGAAGTATTAACAAATCCCATGCAAATACACATTTGTAACTTTAACCTTTGAATTTATTTCCTGTAACTTTCACTTTTTTTCTGCGACTTTTTTCTGTTTTTTTTTTCTTTTGTGATTCTTTTCCCCTGTAACTTTTTTCGCCACTACAATAGTTAATATTAGTGAAGTACTCTAAGCTATCTGTTGATCAAAATATTTTTAAAAGTTATCATGAAAAAAAAACCCCACTTATCCATTATTTTTATAGAAAAAAAATACATAGTTCTCATTGGTTTTTAAGAAAAAAAATCCTGATTTTCAGTTATAACACAGGATAAAACCAAATTCCCAGCTTTAAAAAAAAATAATTACTTAAGCTTAAGTAATTATAAAAAAAAAACTGAAACACGCCCAAACCTGATACCCACAATAAATTGTCTGTAATGCAGCGATTCACGTCATGGAGAGGTAATGTTATCGTAATTTTAATTTACCCGTAGCCTCTAACTCGGCGTCATGGGCGCGCTATTGTGTAGTGTGGACGAGTCAAAGACGATGATTGCAACGATAACAAGGTCATGTGACTCAGAGACCGACGTCTATAGTGGGGTTAAACCTCGCACCCCGGGGCATACCCACCCACCCACCTCCCACACGAAATCATCGAATCTATAGTTTGTTTTAAAACCTCGGGGCTGAATACGGATGATAAAAAAAAATAAAAATTTAAAATTAAATAAACAAAGAGATAGGCATCAAGTAGTAGACAAGCGTAATGTGTGTTCGGCTCTTTGATACTAATCTCATGGCCCAGAGGCTAAGAGGGCCGACACAGACGGTACTTGTATGTATTCGTGTGTATAGATACATGCATGCACACACACACACATATACACACACATATATATATGTATATATGTATATATATATATATATATATATATATATATATATATATATATATATATATATATATATATATATATATATATATATACATATATATATATATATATATATATATATATATATATATATATATATATATATATATATATATATATATATATATATATTAATATATGAATAATTAATTTCCTTGCAATGTATGGTTTCTACGATAGTAGATTCATCAGTTAAAAACAAGAGCACGGTACTTGATAGATGATTTAATTCTCCTACTATCTGTCCCAGCCGAGCCTTTGGGAAGAAAAAAGAAACAGCCCGCAAGCAGGGGCGGATTAAGCTTGGGCGGGGCCCCAGGCTGAAACTTTTTGGGGGCCCCTGATATATATATATATATATACATATATATATATATATATATATATATATATATATATATATATATATATATATATATATATATCCTAATCAGCATACTATTCAAGATATTAATGGATTATTTATAACTTATAGGAACATTCGACGCCGATATTTACAAAACTGCTAATTTAGAAAGCTGTCAATTGTGTTCAATTACCTTCTTCTTCTTCTCTTATTCTTCGTTCTTAATTTTAGTGTTGGAAGGGATCCCCTCCAAGATAATTAAGTATACGTGTCAACTGGTTATGCGCCATTGAGACCATTGACTCCGATTTCAGCCTGCTTTTCTTTTTTTTAAATTTGTTTCCATAGCCTTTGTCTACAAACTACAGCAGATGTTTGATTTTGGAGTTGTCTCTCCTAGAAGAGTAGCAATTCCCAGCTAACGAGCCTCATCTGCCCGAGGATTTGAACTCGAGACATTTCGGTTAAGCATCCACGAGCTTTATCGACTCGACCACGCCGATTCCCTAACATCTAACCAATATGTACTCATTTTTAGCTGCGTACCTGGTGGTTGGACGATGTCCCGCGTCTGGTGGTGGGGGAAGTTAAGCCAGGTGAGCGCCTACGGATGAATAAGCGACCAACATGTAGTGTTTCAAACCAACATCTTCGTGAGACTGATTTTGTCCACAGTTTGCCATTTAGTTGGAGTCAGTGGCGTAGGCAGTGGGGGGGGGGGGGGGGGTTAGGGGGGGTCATAACCCCCCCCCCATAGACCCCTCGGTATATATATAAAAAGTATGATGGGGGTGGAAATCGAAAGTTTGAGGGGGGTGCAAATCGAAAGTTTGAGGGGGGGGGGGGTGCAAATCGAAAGTTCGTCCCCGGGTAAAAATTGGAACCCCCCCCCCCTTGAGACGATCCTGTCTACGCCACTGGTTGGAGTTCACTACGTCGAGGCCTGCCTGGCTAATTGGAGTCAACCTCCTGAGCCGGTATATCCGTGTCAAGATAGTTATTATACTGTCATTCAATAATTTATATTGGGCATATTATAATGTCGTTATAGAGCAGACTATAAAGACTGTTGGCACTTGTTTGATTGCAGATGCAAAAAGACAAAAGATAATTTCAAATTACTCTATGTAGGAAATTATTAATAACATACAGAGGTTAAACTAGGCCCAACTAAAACAGTAAGCACGGTATTAGCGTAAAAAAACCACACCTCCATCCTCATAGGTGTGATCCATTTATGAGGCCAACAAAACGTTGGATTTCCACAGGCGTCCATTTAAAGAAAGTCATCCCTGGCCTGTAAACCCGATATTAACGTTCACTAAAAGTAAAGGCTTACAAGTGTTTTAAAAAGTTTAAATCATAGAGTGTTCACACCAGCTTCATGTCATTTATGTTTCAGAATTCGACCGCTGTTTGTGTTTTTAACTCTAAAATTAACCCAATTTATTGTCATAAGCAAACGCTGTCCGGGCTGGTATTTATACTAAAGTGTGTTCTCGAGTTTGATATTTTGATCAAAAATTGAAATAAACTTGTGATTCAAATATTAAAAAACAATTCACTTAAAACGGAAATTTACTATGACTGAAAAAGAAAATTTGGGGGCCCCTAAAAATCGGGGGCCCCTGGCTGCAGCCCCCTCAGCACCCCCCTTAATCCGCCACTGCCCGCAAGCCTCGCCTTAAATAACCGCACACCCTATTTTCCCTTGTGGAAGCGGAAGTGTGAATCTAGCACAGAAATCAATTTGAAATATTTAGATTCTGCATTGACTCATCACCGTCCGTCTTTCAGGATGGACGTTCCGAACTGTGGCTTCGTTTCCTGGCCTGCACGCCCCTTAACCATGCAGGGGATGCGCCATTCACTGCATGATTCTCTGGCATTATCGGATCTTTCAAGCTCGAATAGCTAGCGCTTAGCAAATTATGGACAGGGGCGGCCGAGGGCTCTAGATGATAGAGAAGATAACATACTATTTCACAGGAATTTTTTTTATTTATTTATCGACTTTTATTTTTCTGTCTTTACTTAGTTATATATTATGTTTTATTCCTTTCATTTTATATCGAATATTCGAATAAAAAGCATACATATGTTAACTTTATAGGCAAAACTCAAGTAGCGCTCAGTTAGCTGTGATGTATTCAAATGCGTTTATTTAGATGTAACTTAAAATAAAACCCACATAAAAAATGCATAAAGTTCTTTATTTAATTAAAACTGTTGCATGTTTTTAATGGATTTTTTTTGCCACATTAGCACAAAGCATTTTGTCTGTCTATTCTTAATGAAATATTAAGACCTTAAAGGATTTTGTCACCCTTACTCCAAACAAAGAGAAAGGGGTGGGGGTGGGAGGTGTTCTGTATTTGAGAAAGTTGAATACAAAAAGTTAAGCTGTAATAAAATTGTTTATTTAGCTTGTATAACAGTCTTTAAAACGGCGGTTAATTTTAAGAAACTTTATTTGACGGATCGTGCGTACTCCTTCTATTTCACATTTATCATTAGAGCGTTTTAAATCTGTCATTGTCATTCAATTTTTTTTGTTCCGCTTTTTCTCGGGTTTTTGTTTTTGTCTTACACGTGAGCTTCCGTTGCTAAGGAAACTCTAATGATAAAAACAATTGGTTGTGCCAGTTCGGTTTTTTAAGAGTCCAAAATAAACAGTACAAAAAATCTGACAGGGCTAATGTGCTAGACTAAAAGAAAAGAAGAAGTGTAAAATATAAAGTGTTTATCTCGTAGTTTAGATGAATAAAACAGCCTCAATTTGACTGATAGCTTCACTATGTAAAGGATTGTAATGCGCGCATTTCGTATATCGCGGAAAGGGTGTAAAAGGCAGTTAAATGGCCACAAGATAGTACTGATCAAGTTATAATTAGTAAACACAGTGTTTCTTTATGAAAACATCCTTAACCCAGAATAGTGTATAACTGTGTTACATAGATTATTAGCACACGAGTTAAAGCCAGGGTTTCTCTGAGATATTTTCCCCGGGGGTGGGGGGTGCCTCTTAAAACTTCCGCGGGGAGGGTGCACTTGAAATTTCCGAGGGGGGAGGTAGGGGGAGACAGAACACTGGTATAGTGGTTAAGATAATTTTTATATAATTATTTTTTCTATTTCGTTGGGGGAGGGGGGGGGCGCAGACGTGCTCCAGCGAGCACTTAAAACTTCCTGAGGGGGGGGGGGGGGAAGGGTCAGAAACTGGCTAAAGTATATATTTTCTATATAAATTATATATTTTTCTATTATATCCGGGGGAGGGGTGCCTGAAAGAAACACAGCTTAGTTATACACGTGGGGCTACAACATGGGAATTGACCCAGGCATAAACTACTTAATTCAAAGGCAAAATTAATACATCATTAAGTTATCAATTAAAAATGAATTGGCCATAAACAATAAATTAAAGCTTGCCCATATTAAATCGGCAGACAAGTTTAGTTCAGAAAGAGAGATTGGTAGATGGGGTTAGGTAGGTAAAACTATTAAAGCAGACACGGACACAACCAGGTTAGACGCAAAGTTGGTGAGATGAACGGTGAGATGAACGTTGGTGAGATGAACGTTGGTGAGATGAACGTTGGTGAGATGAACGTTGGTGAGATGAACGTGAGTAGAAAACTAGAAAAAGACCATGCAAGACAGAGACAAAGAAAAACACGAATAACGTCTGATGGAAAGATACTGTCTATAAATCATGTTTGATGTGTTAGTGTTATCTTGTTCCTTACACTAGAAGTAGTGGAATGGAACAAAAGTACAATTAACGGTGACAGGATAAAATAAAGATAATAAAAACAATGAAATAGACGTTAGATATTTACAATAGGTAGAGCTAGACTGCTAACACCTATGAGCAACAGACGCCTATAGTAAAGACAAGTAGTTAAGGCCTGTTGTCTAGTAAAGATAAAATGGGCATCTACTAATATTTAGGGTCAACATTCTAGAAAAGACAAATTGTTCATTTATTAATATTTGGGGTCTGAAGTATAGTAAAGAAAAGAAAATGAGCAACTAATAATACATAGTGCATACAGTCAACTAAAGACAAAAGGTCTTTCTCAGCACACAACGTAATGTCCCTTGCGTTCAACTTACCCCCCCCCCCCTCCCAACCCTCCTCACCTGACAAGTTTTTTCCTCTCCCCACTTGAAATTGAAGCCGCAAATATATTTCACAGGAACACAGAAGAACGTCTTCGTCCTCTCCCGATGGTTTACTAATTATTCCTTGCCCCTTTTAAGCGTTTGTGAAAATTATCAGCCTCTCTTTATTTTTAAATACTTCAAACATCTTAAACGTTAAAACTACATTAATAAAAGTTAATTTTACTTGAGAATATTTCTCTAATTGCTGGTTTTTTTTTTTGAAAACTCTGAAACAGTCCGTGTGAAACGGACACGGGTGGGTGAACAGAGACGGGTTGACGTGGCGTTTTTATAGACGGAAGTGCTGCTCATTACCGAGGTCAGTCCGTGTGTTCGGATACCTCATTGGTCACTGCTATTGATCTTCCCACTGCAGGTATCCGGTTCTCGTGACGACGCCGTGTCCGCATGCCGGAGGTCTCAAAACGATTCCTCAACACACCCAACAGCCCACGATGCTAAACAGTTTAAGAACCTCCGTCTGAGAGAAATTCACCCGGGTGCTGGATCGTAATGAGTTTTTAAGTGCCAGTGCTAACTTCGTTTTGCGCGACATTCACTTTCTGAAGCGCCCAGCACAATTAAAGCACTGTGCACTGGGCGTCCCACAAACAGGGAGGCGAAACCAAGTCCCGGGGGGGGGGGAGGTATGTGGAGAGGCGCCCGTGTGGTACTCCACCCCACCCTTTCTGTTTTCAGCGTTAAAACGGTGGATTAAAAGCATAAATTGCTACGGTCCCGTGGCGGATTTTCACTGTCAAATCCTGGCATTCCCAGAATTCCCTCCTCCATCTTATGAGACAGCGATGAAAGCCAGGCGATGAATTCCTACGCTGGAATCCAACTAAAGCTCATCGTTCGAGGCAGCACACTCTCCCTTACATCGGCGCTAGAAGTGGCTAGTTGTAGTTACACACCTCTTTATATTAGCGCTAGTGGCTAGTTGCCGAGATTTACACACCTCTTTATATCAGCGCTAGTGGCTAGTTGCAGTTACACACCTCTTTATATCAGCGCTAGTGGCTAGTTGAAGTTACACACCTCTTTATATCAGCACTAGTGGCTAGTTGCAGAGATTTACACACCTCTTCATATCAGCGCTAGTCTAAATTATCTTATAATATTTTTACTTATTATTGTAATAAACCATAATGCTTTTAACGTTTAAAACTATGCAACCAAAAAGCACACCAATAAACACCAAAATATGTACAATTCTCAACAATTAAAATCAAAATAAATGTTTGTGACTTTTTCTGTGACTATATTTTTGAGACTTTTCCCGATAAAAAAACTTTCCTTTGTGACTGATTTTCTGTGACTTTACCTAGCAAAAACAGTTACTTTTTTTTACTGCGTTTTTTTCCTTGTGACTTTTTTCCGTTCACCAATTAATAGACCTTAACCGGACCAATTAAATTTATCTCTTCAATTATTTGTTTTGATCGTAGTGTCAGCTTCCCTTCAGTAAAGTTAACCCCCTCCCCCGACCAACCGGTGAACGGAAAAAAAGTCACAGGAAAAAAAAAAAATCACAGAAAAAAGTCACAGTTTTTGCTAGGAAAAAAAGTCACAGAAAAAAAGTCACAGTGGAAAAATTTTATCGGAAAAAAGTCACAGAAATAAAGTCACAGAAAAAAAGTCACAAAAATCTTTTTAGAAATATTTTTATTGATTTGTTAAGAATTGTAAAATGTTGTATGTTTATTGTTGTGGGTTGTATTTTTTGTTAGCATAAATTATTTATAGACGTTAAAAGCATTATGATTTATAACAATTGTAAGTAAAAAGCCTCTTAGATAATTAACACAACAATCTAGACTTTTGTTACGTATTTAGTTAAATACGCGGTAGAAAAGTTAATTATAAAAGAAATTTAGGCACATTTTGCCGTAGGCTATTCTCTGGTCGGCCTCTCCTCAGAACGCATTGTCCGAACATATTTTGTGCTGTTGAAGTTATGCGTCAATGACAGCCTTTGAACCTAGTCGGTTTTCTGTTTTGATCCCAAGTTTTGTTATGTAATGAGCGTGATAAATGTGGGCAGTAAAGGTGGTTGAACTAAACATAGTTATTGTTGCCATGAGTTGAGGGCAGATGAACTTACCATTTCACGGTAATTTAATATTGGTATAAAAAACACGATGAAAAACGTGGACTTTGGAGCATTCTATTAAATGCTACTAATCTTAAGTTTAAAATAATTACAATATACATACTTCATAATAAATATTTTTAGATGAATTATAAAAATTCCTATGCGTATACAGCCTACACACATTACATTACATTTAATTAATCCTAAGTTAATTTGCAATCTCTAAATATTTAATACATAAAAGTATTAACAAGTATCATGCAAATATATATATGTGACTTTTTTCCTGTGACTTTTTTTCCGGTGACTTTTTTCCTGTGACTTTTTTCTGTGTTTTTTTTCCTGTTTTTTTTCCCTGTGACTTTTTTTCCTACAATCGACCAACCAACTCACACACAACCTGTAATGTTATTGGTTGTGGCTACCAATAATCAATATTACTTTTCTGAACCTTGAATTGGTAGCCATCTAGAATGTAGCCTGTATGTAGCCAGTGTGTAGCCAGGATGTAGCCAAGATGTAGCCAGGATGTAGACATGATGTAGACATGATGTAGACATGATGTAGACATGATGTAGACATGATGTAGCCATGATGTAGACATGATGTAGACATGATGTAGCCATAATGTAGACATGATGTAGACATGATGTAGACATGATGTAGACATTATGTAGAC
>NW_026733000.1:0-22726 GCF_028476545.2 Physella acuta | reverse complement strand
CATTTGTTCATTTGTTCATTTGTTCATTTGTTCATTTGTTCATTTGTTCATTTGTTCATTTGTTCATTTGTTCATTTGTTCATTTGTTCATTTGTTCATTTGTTCATTTGTTCATTTGTTCATTTGTTCATTTGTTCATTTGTTCATTTGTTCATTTGTTCATTTGTTCATTTGTTCATTTGTTCATTTGTTCATTTGTTCATTTGTTCATTTGTTCATTTGTTCATTTGTTCATTTGTTCATTTGTTCATTTGTTCATTTGTTCATTTGTTCATTTGTTCATTTGTTCATTTGTTCATTTATTCACTTATTCACTTATTCATTTATTCACTTATTCACTTATTTATTTTTTTATTTATTTATTTATTTATTTAATTAATTAATTTATTTATTTATTTATTTATTTATTTATTCACTTATTTATTTATTTATTTATAGTTATTAATGATATAAAACTTGCTTTAAAATAATTAATTTAATGTATTATTTATACTCAATTGAAATATATCTGCAATAATTTTGAAAGCTAATTTATATATTCGAGTGTATTAAAAATGTTTTCTTGCCTTTGTCATGTTATCAATCCAGCCTCCGTGGCCTTGTTGTAAAACTATCATTTCTTTAGCGTCTTTGTTACAGATGACTGTGTCACAGACCTCAAAACGATTACATTTGTCTAAAGCATCAGGATTATAGAACCATTACCGCATGTCATCAAAAACAACACGAATATTTCCGTCTTTGTCTATTTCCATGACTGTTCCCTTCTTGTTCAGATACTGCAAAACAAACACATATACCCACACACACATAAATGCACTTCATTTAAAATCCATAACAAATCACACTCTTTAAGACGAACGAATAGATCTAGGCATAGCTTTGGTCGCTAGATCACAACTTACCGGGGCTACATGTGACCTAATTAGGTCTTCTTTTTGTTTATCGTAAGTATATTATTTTTTTAAATGGCATTGAGCTATCTGTTTTTCAAACTAAAGAAATTTTCCATCACACTCCTGTGATAGTATTCACCACTGAGTTCGTGTGGCTCGTGCTTTGGCTCCTTCCCCCCCAATGGTCAACATCCTATAATTTCAGAGTGGTATATAACCCATATTCTACTAGCGTCCCACGTAGCGTCCGATTTATGGGACGCTTGTATGAAAATTGCTAAAATTCATTAAAAATTAGTAAAACACAAATTATGTTTCATTGTATTTGAAAATGGTTAGACTATAGGTAGGAAAAGTCTATATAATCATACTAAAATTAAAAAAAAAAAATTTTAAAATATAGGAAGCGATAAAATTATAGCTATATTTTCAAAAATTAAAGCCGTTTGGGGAACCATCGATTACACTCATTTTCATATTTTCCCACGTTTTCTTTAACTTGCTTTCTCTGTCTTTTCCAATCAAATCTTGCGATCGAAATTTCTGGCACTTCCCAGTTAGCTAGCGCGCTGAAATTTTCAGGGAAGCTTTCTTTTGGATGACCATAGAATATTCAATTGTTATTATTACTAAATTGATCAATGGAAACATTTTATTGAGCATTTTAGACCGCTATATAATCTATATATATAATTCTCCTCTGCGAGCCATTAGAAAAAAAAAACGAGCGACGCGTAGCTCGCCTCTCTCTTGCCGCGCGCAGTGAAGCGAACGATCCCACGTCGCGACAGGCTTAGGGGCAGATAATTTAGTTTGAACCGACTTTAAACTTACAGGAGGTAACTATTACCACTGGTGGCCAGTTTGGGGGAGACGATATGGTCGAGTGGTTGGGCACACGATTGCTATCCCACTCGACACGGGTTCAAATCTATGTGTTCTAGTCAGTAACCAGCCCTCGTCCTAACCGCTTTCAACTAACCTCTGACAATCATTCACTTGCGATTGAGACCGAAGAAGAAAGGGTCTCTCGTTTTTTACGAGTTGTCTTTTTTACGAGTTGTCTTCGTTTACCCAAAAAAAAGTGAAAAGATAAAATCGATAGCAAGATTTCAATGCAAACAAACAGACAAAGACTAAAAAGTAGAAAATAATAATCATTAAAAAAGTTTTTAGTTCAATCAGAAAACGTGGGTTTTTTAAACTTTTTTAATGATTATTATTTGTATTGAACATAAGCCGTTGAAAATGATTTTGAATTATTGTATAAATTTAAATATTTAATAAAACCGCCCTCAACCCCACCTTGAACTGAACTGAAGTGGCCAGGGAGAGTAAAACGATGAAAGTCATAAAAATTTATTGTCCATGATAAATACGGACAAGGTGATCCAAGAAAACAAAATGGCGAACAAGGGAATATTTTCATTTCGATTCAGGCTTTTAAAATTCGTTTGTATCCCTTTTAATTATAGTTGGCTTATTTTTTTTTATGACTGTTATGCTCAGATTACTAATATCTAACATTATTCTTATTAATTGTTACCAATGTTTTTGTAGAATGTTTTTAATGCACGTTCATAATTTTGTTAGGCCTGTGACTACTCACTGTGACTGTGAGTGCTCGAACTCTAAGCTAGAGATCTAGACTCTAGACATTAGTATTAGTGAATCAATTATTTAGTAGGCCAATAATTTCTATATTAATTTAATTTTAATAGTTAATACTTACTAAATAACTAGAACTGCACATTTTATTTAATATATTTTAGGCTATGGTACAGATGACATTCCTAATACTTCAATTACATTGTTATTATGATTAGGGCCCTAGTTTGAGGTAATTACTAATTAGACTTATGATGACTTATGTTAGTCTAATAACTAATAGATTCATATTTAATAGCAGTAGGTCTATAGGCTTAATATAGTATTGTAATAAAGTATGCTTAATTTTTATAGTTGTCATATTACTTTTAGTTTCAGTAGGCCTATCTAGACTGTAGATTTAGATGTAGTAGCTAGTAGTAGTCTAGTAGGCCTGTGATAGTGTAGGTAGTTAGTATTAGTATGTAAGTTAAAACAAAGTTAACTAGGCTTAATAAGGATACATGTTTAAACTGTAAAAGTTACATGTAGCCTAAATAAAAAGGTTACAGACTAGTACATTAAAAAATATCCAAAATTTAAGTTTAATCTAGATTAGTAGTTTAACTGTAATTTTAGGCCTCTAATAATAATAGTAAAAAATTAATGAATAGAAGAGTAGGCTTACAAGTAAAGAGCTGTCTTATTTTAGTTCTACTTAATTAACTTAAAATATGACTTAGTCTACTCTTAGTCTTATGTAGTGATCTTTAGAACTTCAAATGCAGAATAGTGGTAAAGCCAAAAGGTGTAGCCTAGTTTGAATATCAATTTTCAACTAATTCCTGAGGTGGCTAAACATAAGTAGTAGATCTTTAATGATACCTTTTTCCTTTTTTTTCAATGATATGTACATGACTTTTGGACTCTTTTGAAGGCCTATTGTATTTAACTAGAATACCCGTCATCCGATGGATAACTGTGGGTTTCGGGGGTCATCCATCAAAAAACATCACGTCTGTCACTCAGAGGCATAGCGACCCTTCCCGGCGCCCGGGGACAAACTTTTCGATTTGAACCCCCACCCCCCCCCCGCAAGATTTCGATTTGCAACCCACCCCCCCCCCCTCAAACTTTTGATGTGCACCCCCCCCCCCCCCACTCAAACTTTCGATTTGCCACCCCCCTCAACCTTTCAATTTATTTTTCCAAACCATTTTGGCGCCCCAACATATGTCCCCCCCCCGCCCCCCTTCCCCCCTCCACCTCCCCCCCGCCTCCCCTTCCCCCCCCCCCCCCCCCCCCCCCCCGCCCGCCCCCCCCCCCCTCCTCACTACGCTACTGCAGTGTCACTTATCGTCACAAAAAACAGACCCCACATTCAAAAATATGTTTTTTATCTTTTAAAAACACCGAAAACACCGATTTCGGACTATACTGACGTCACATGTGACCTACTCAACTCTACTTCACCTGCCCAGTGTCCCGCCAAGTCTCAGACAACATGTTTTTTATCGTTTAAAAAACGATTCCAGCCGAGCATGTCTCTGACCACACTATCCTTTCATATGCTTAGGACAAAGAAACAGATGAACTCTACTTCATCTGCCCTGTATCCTGCCAAGTTCAGATAGGCAACTTTATCATTCACATCTAAAAAAAAAATTGAAAAAAAAATATCATTGACATATTGGTCTAGAACCTGTGCCACCCGCATGAGAGCCGACTACGCTACCAACTTAGCTATTTATTCGTGACGTCACAAATGAATTTTTATACTATACTTTGAGTCTCCTTATGCAACTTGATTTACGCGCATAGATCTAGATCTAAGTCTAGTAGTAGTAACTTTCAAATTAAATTTTATCTTAAATTAGCCAAACAAAGATTTATATAAAATAATTAAGGCCTGAAATAGATTCTAGATGTATTAAGGCCTGACATAGATTCTAGATGTAGAATTTTGCATTAAATCTAGATCTAGAATTTACATTGAGTCTAGTGACCTAGATCTAGGCAAGATCTAGATCTAGGCTAGATTCATAACTTTCCTTCGACAGCTGATCTTTAGATCTAGAGAAATTTATTGTAAAACTAAATGAAAAAAGACAGTTTAAAATTGATATAAGTGTTGGAACGTAATAAATACAGCAAACGGACGTATTATTAAAGTTAAAGCCGACAGAAAATTAGCTTTAGAACGCGTTAAACATTGGAATAGGAACACACTCTTCTTCGATAGGCCGCCATTATCGATGTAAAAAAATAAACACATCATGTGACTTCACTGTTTCCGTCGAGTCTAGTGGCTTTTCAAATCTTTTTAAAAAATTGTAGTTAGTATACCTATGAATAAATCAATAAATTGATTAACGTCTTTAAATAAATTTGTGATTAACAGTCTGTCTGCATTAAAAAATTATTCTCTACCTACATACTATTTTACAGCTCTCCAGATATATATATATATATATATATATATATATATATATATATATATATATATATATATATATATATATATATATATATATAAACACAATACGAACATAGGATACTCATTTCTGGCCTGATCGGATTTTGAAAAAAAATATTCAATTAAATATAATCACAACAACATGTCATATTGTGTAAGAGTGCATTGGTCTGTTTTGAAAATCTCTGTTTTCATTTAGATCTATGTTTGCCTTATTACTTCTAATCATTAAGTCGGTCAAAAGTATATAAATCATAAAGCTTTGTATAAGTAATGGTGTCTCGTGTTCTGTTTATTTTTTTATTTTTTTTTGTATTTATATTATTAGTTTTAACTACATTTCATCATTATACTATACCATTCTTTAGTACTTATTTTTTTAAAAATAATAATTAAGATAAGTAATTGCTGTTTAATTTGATTATTACAAATCTATTAAAAGGAGCTTATGAGCACCCCTATTTGGCTATTTGAAAAAGGGAAATAATTTATGGAAGTGGTTT
This sequence comes from Physella acuta, assembly GCF_028476545.2. Classification (NCBI taxonomy): domain Eukaryota; kingdom Metazoa; phylum Mollusca; class Gastropoda; family Physidae; genus Physella; species Physella acuta. The sequence goes on along the minus strand of NW_026733000.1, from coordinate 17,264 downwards.
GAACGTTTGCCTATCTTTCACACTACATCTCATGTGTATATTTTTTATTTTTTTTTTACGCAACAGCATGTCTTAGCTACTATATAATATCACTACTGTATTATATCTGTTATCTGTTTGTTATTTACAAAACCACTATCAAGGGGCAAGTGACGAAACTACATATAGTTAGGGGAAATATATGGTTAGGGGAAATGTTGAGTTCAGATAAACTATTTAATAATTGTCATGACAGAGATACCATCACAGCAACAAATGTAATTGGGTTTGTATGACTAATTAATGAATCCTATAAATAATAGCAAAATGCTGTAGTGGTCGTCCACCAGACTTTGAGGTGGTGGGGGAGATTTGGACCTTTGTGTCAAGGGCGGGAGGGAGTTCAGAAAGTAAGATGACACTTTTCCATGTTCAACAAACACTCATGTTAAGAAATTGAATTTAAGCCTTTATTTTATTTGCATTATTAAAAGTTGTTTTATAAATTGTTATAAAATAATTCATCAATAAGCCTACATTGAATGTTGGAAAAGCTCATAGGTCTAAATATTTTATGAAAATCGCTGCTTTAAAAACAAAACAGCGGGGGGGGGGGGGGGGGGGGGTGTTGGCTTAGGTTTACTTTTTTGGGGAAGGGGGAGGTCTGGCATCGTTGTGACATCGTTAATAGATGACCCCATAGTCAGAGGTCGATCTAAATTGATTAGGCCTATATTAAAATGTTGATATTAATTACTTATTATTACAATGGAATATAGCCTAGTAGTTTATGTATATTAAATAGTATAACATCCCCTTTCCCTACAACACCCTGACTATACTAATCCAAATTAAAATAAAAATGTTTGGTAAATTACTATTATATATTTAGTAATTTTTAGTTTGAATATTTCTAGCCTTAGTAATACCGGAAGTGACTTTGTACTCATTTCACAAATGTTATAAAATATTCAATTTTGGTTCAAAAATATGCTTTCTGGCAACAAAAAGTGGAACCACTTTTGGAACCACTTTTCCTACCTTTTGTGAAAAAAAATAATTTAGAAAAATGTTATAGTGCCGGCTTTGCAGGACTTGTCAAAATGGCGGAAAAAGAAAACATGCGCACAGGAAAATGCATATCTTCTAAAATATTAACATTTTAAGTGCAAAATACATTTGAAACTTGTAGCAGTACCATATTTCTATCTGATAAAAATTTAAGAGTAACAATTTTTTTAACTACTTTGTTATATCAAGTGTACAACAAGCGTCCCATAAGTGGGACGCTAGCAACGAATGGCCCCATGTAGATTGTTACACAAACGTCACATTTATTGAACACTAGCGAGAAACACAGATGCAAATGTTTATGTTAAATGGTTATTTATGGTGAAACAATTGTGGACTTTGTTAACTGTTGACTTTGGGGTGTTAAGTAGTATTTATAGATATTTAATTATGACCTTGACCTATATTTACTTATATAATATTGTATAAAAAATTGAAAATATTGAAAAACTTACATTTTTTAAAAGTTTTCAGAATTACACTAACTGAAGTATTTAATACCATTGAATATAAACTAATTTAGCATTGCTGTAAATTTACTAGTGCGTTATATTAAAATTATAACAAACCAGAATAATAACAATGGTCACGATTTAGGTGAAATGATTCAGTCATGGGGGCTGGTTAACTCTCTTCATATAAGAGAGCTTAAGCTACATAAAGCAGAAATGTGAATTAGCTGTGTACTGTTGTCATGCCCCAATTATATTCCCCTCAGAAGGTTCCCCATACCAGTTTTACTTTGTTAACTTTTACGAGGCTTTGTAATGAGATTCTTGGTGCTAGATTGGGAGCTGTTCGAATAGTGAGGTGCATACATGGATGAGAGCCATGAACTCTCAATACAGGACCCAAGAGTTTGATCCGGGCCCTGGAAATAAGATGTCTGATGTCCTAATGTACGCCTGTGAGAGGGGGGGATAGCGAGGGTAACAAAAGAGAAGATGGCTGGATGACATCTTGGACTGGACCGGATCGTCTTTTGCAAATTCACTGAGAACAGAGTTTCTTTCAGGCATCATTTCGGAGGGGAGGGGGGGGGGGGCCTCTGCCCACAGAACAAAATGGAATTTATATAGAAAACATACTTTTATCAGTGTCTACCCTCCCCCGGAAATTTAAGCCCCCCCCCCCCACCCCTTGCAAATTTCAAGTACGTCCCCGAAAAAATCAATTATTTATATTTAATTATATTACATTTTCGACGAATAATAACAATAACTGGGATCATATGTATATATTTAGATGTACCAGTCACAGCTTTACTTATTTCCAAGTGTTATTCACTTTAATGGATGTTAGATTGAAAGAAAACTAGACATTTGAACATAATTTCTGCATTTTAGACCATGGTATAGCTAACCAAATTGAACATTATCATTATTTTTAGCTGTCCTAAACAATGAAATCATTGTCCTAACAATACCAAATCAGTAGACAGCTTAATTTTCGCGAGATTAGCCATAGATTGTGATAAATGATTTTTTTTCCCAATAAATGTACATGGGGCCGTTCGTTGCTGGCGTCCAATTTATGGGACGTTTTTTTTAAAAAATCGATATTTAAATAAACCGGGAGTGATCTCCCCTAAACTTTCTCGAATATTCTTATATAAAATAACAGGGGGTGGGAACTCGGGCTATAGACATGATTTTTAATCCATTTTAAATACTTAAAGTTTTAAAAATAGAATAAAATCTCGTAGACAAATTAATTGCACACCAAGTGAACGCCAAATAAAAAAGCGCATAATAGTGCGCAATATTATTAGTACTTTTAAAATTTACATTAGTTTCTTGAGAAATCGGAAGTAGCGTAAATTACTACTTCCAGTCAACGGAAATTACTCAAAATTTTACAGAAGGTAGAGAATTAGATCTTTTACTTACATATCAAATTTCATTTATCTATCTGAAATAGTACTCACGTTATAGGCTTTTGAAAAATTCAAAGTAGGAAAAGTACCACTTCCGGTTATCGGAAATCGCTCAAAAGTTGATACGGATCTACGATTTTGATAAAATACTTATATATGAAATTTCATCAACCTAGCTGTAACGGTACTCAAGTTATCGTGTTTACACACAGACACACAGACACACACACACACACACAGACATACGGACAAGATTGCAAAATTATGTTTTTCCGTATCAGTGAGGTGTAAAACGTCGAGATCTGTAAAAATCTCGATTTTTTGTTTGCACGATTACAATACTTTCTCTATACTTCGTATATACGAGAAAGTAAAAAGTATTGATTTTAAAAAAAATATATAGTGATTCCTTCAGTCATTCCTTCATTCAGTGCCCAAAAGCTAAACCATATCAAAAAATTATAAAAATTTGAGACCTTGGGATAATATGGGATAAAGGAGGAATATTGCGCGTGCTGTATGAAAGCCTAGAGTGTAAGTAAATTACTCAACATAATATCAATGTAAATCCCTCACCAACTACGTGTCGTGGACCTAGAAAAATCGCACCCTCCCGTGGCGCCACCCTTGCGAATTTGATTTTTTTTTTCGCAGAAACCTCTCCAGGAATATTCACAACAACTTCCCAAAGTTTCACGGCGATATGATGAGAGGTGTAGTAATGCATAAAGGACACACACACACACAAACATACATTGCTTTATATATATATATATATATATATATATATATATATATATATATATATATATATATATTTATATACCGTATATAGAGAAAAATCGCACCCTCCCGTGGCGCCGCCCTTGCGAATTTGAATTTTTGTTTTCGCAGAAACCTCCCCAGGAATATTCACAACAACTTCCCAAAGTTTCACGGCGATGTGATGAGAGGTGTAGTAATGCATAAAGGACACACACACACAAACATACATTGCTTTATATATATAGATAGATAGATAGATAGATAGAAGATATATATATATATATATATATATATATATATATATATATATATATATATATATATATATATATATATATAGGCCTATATAGAAATATATATATGGGGGGGGGGTAAAAAAAATTTTGCGGGGTGGCCCTTTTTTCTAGTTCCGCCACTGATATGAATACATGTTGTTGGTCATCTGTTTATAAGGAATAGGTAAATCTTGGCGGACATCCGTTAGAGCGTCGCGCTATTTTTTTTTAAAATGTTATATTATATTTACCTGTGTGATTGTTAAATTAAATTTAAGAGAGGTCTATGATTAATGCAATGATCATAGTTACCGTTTTAGTTGCTATATCAGCATGAAAAACACGTCATACATACTTCCTTTTGGATAGTAGTGTGATGTACGAGTGGGGTAAGTCGAAGCCGTGTTGCTTGTGGTTTGTGGTATTGGGTGGTGTGGCTAGGGGAATGAAGTGTAGGGTATTTCGGGGTTTGAGATAGGTGTGGGGAGGTTCGGTGTTGGATTTTTTTTCGGATTGCTGTTCATGTGTCCTGGGGTTTATTTTATGGTGGTCGGCGCTGTTATTTTTATGTATTAAGCTTCAATTAAACTATGTCTCTCTTGGAGCCCGGCGCCCTTCCTAATAAAGATTAAAATCGCGCCAAGTTTTTTACTCACTCCTTATAGGAAATTAATGATGCAGTCAGCTGCTTATTTATTTGCTCTATTTGCTTTAAGTGGCTATAAAAGTGTAGCGTATTATAGCACTATAGTGATGATAGTATAAGAAATGATTGAAAAAGCAAAAAAACACGGTTTGTTTCCTTTTCACCGACTCAATTCTAAAAAGAAAAACGTGCGATATACGGTTGTTTTATTTAGTTCAGTAGTCCAAGGTTACTGTTAAATCAGAATGTTTAACGCTTTTACCCTGCCCTACCCTACTTTCCAAGGTACCAGTGTTGGGTGGGATTTTAAAATTTTTATCATTGAAGACAAAAATAATTAAAGTGTGAGAAAAGTATTATTTAATACCATCGGGAATATCAAATGACAGGCTCTTTTGGGTGGCTTGCAGTGAGACTAATATTAAAGCACAAATGTTACTTTTTATTTGAATCAGACATTAAGAACATATTGACTTTCTTTAATTTAATAATTAAATCAAATTCATTCATGAAAAGTATATTTCAATACAAGGAAACCTCTTAATTAAAAATATATTAAAAAGCTATCGCAACATTCTACGGAAAAAATACGTCACACTTTGAGAGAGTATGAAGTCAGATGTACATAACGTTCAGTAGCCGAATACTTTTGGTTTAACACATTTAGAAGGTTGTCTTAAATTCGTACCTTACTTTATCATGATATAATTTAATTTAACTTTTAAAAAGTCAATTTTAATTTTAAAAAGAAAACAAATGTACAGAATAAAGTAAACTGACCTTAAAGTATTTTTTAATATTTCTTTAGCTTGTACAGTGTAAACGCTATGGAATGTTATTATTTGGTTATGTTCTAATCGGGAATTCCCAAACACTGCGCCTTTTAGTTTGGTGCTGTTAATGATGAACATGTTTGTTTTTAATGCAGGCGATATAAATGGTATGATATAAGTTACACAAATCGATTAACGTGTTCATTTTTAGTTATATATGAGAAAAGTATAGCGCACAGAAGCTTTTAAACTTATTGTTAATAAGCATCTGACAATTCTGCGTGTTATTTAACATACAAAGCCCTAAACATGCCGCATAAACGACAGCAACCACCAATTGTAGCAAAAAACAGCGTAATACTGAAGCTCAACGGCGCCGTAGAGCAGCCATGTCTGAACAACTGCTGCAAAATAAATCAACCGGGAGTGATCTCCCCTAAACTTTCTCGAATATTCTTATATAAAATAACAGGGGATGGGAACTCGGGCTATAGACATGATTTTTAATCCATTTTAAATACTTAAAGTTTTAAAAATAGAATAAAATCTCGTAGACAAATTAATTGCACACCGAGTGAACGCCAAATAAAAAAGCGCATAATAGTGAACAATATTATTAGTACTTTTAAAATTTACATTAGTTTTTTTGAGAAATCGGAAGTAGCGTAAATTACTACTTCCAGTCAACGGAAATTACTCAAAATTTTACAGAAGGTAGAGAATTAGATCTTTTACTTACATGTGAAATTTCATTTATCTATCTGAAATAGTACTCAAGTTATAGGCTTTTGAAAAATTCAAAGTAGAAAAGTACCACTTCTGGTTATCGGAAATCGCTCAAAAGTTGATACGGATCTACGATTTTGATAAAATACTTATATATGAAATTTCATCAACCTAGCTGTAACGGTACTCAAGTTATCGTGTTTACACACAGACACACAGACACACACACACACACACACAGACATACGGACAAGATTGCAAAATTATGTTTTTCCGTATCAGTGAGGTGTAAAACGTCGAGATCTGTAAAAATCTCGATTTTTTTTTTTTGCACGATTACAATACTTTCTCTATAGGCCTACTTCGTATATACGAGAAAGTAAAAAGGAAGCAAACACGAATAGCCATCAACAACGCAGAGAAGCTATGAATGAAGAGAAGGTACAACAGGTACGGGAAGCGAATGTTGTAGGTCAAAGACAACGCAGAAATAGAATGCAACACAATCAGATTATGCAAGAGCGCAATGGCATTTCTGAAAGGCAAAAGTTTGTACGCCAACATCAAAAAGGACGTCGGAGTAGATTTGTCAGATCCTGCAATACCGCTTTACTTTCTGAAAACTTCGCAGAGTTACCTGGGCGCAATGAGCATTAATTGTCCATTTTGCTATGCTAAACATTTTAAAAATGAATGCTCATCCAATTGTTGCCACAAAGGGACCATTTTATTACCAGAAATACAAATGCAGCCTTACATTTCAAATTGTATGAGTGGATCGGATCCCAATTCGAAAAATTTTATGAAAACATCAGAGCGTACAATAGTGCAATGGCTTTTGCCTCGATCGGTGCACAAGTGGATGAAACAGTGACTAGACGTTCATGTCCTTATTGCTACAGAATCCATGGGCAAATATACCACGCTACCGCTACACTATACCCATCTAAGGCGAATCACCGAAATTTGCCCAATAGTACATTTTAGATTCGGCTTTAGCTTTAAAAGAGAGAATGTCTAGTCCTGCAAACAGTAGATGTATGACTGAAGTTATGGAGAATCTCCAAAACATTTTTTGTAAAATAAACCCGTAATCAAGTGAATATTATAACTTGGTGACATTTGAAAAAAATGAAATGCTCAAGGCAAATCGCCATAATCGATCTCCCATCGAATATAGCACGACTTTCTTGAAGGAAAGTAAAGAGTTACACCCTGGTAGAACCAGCGCTCCCACTGCTATAGGAGAAATCGCCGCTGTTTTTCACTGTGCAGACGTTGAGCCCCCCCGAATATTGAGTCTTTACAGTTTATCCAAAAACCGGTAATTTGCAGAACATATCTATCCTAAGCAGACTCTGAGATCCGATGTGCTACCCTTTGCTTTTTACATACGGAGATTCAGGGTGGACCACAGATCTAAAAAAAAACCAGGGGTCAAGAAAATATATCTCAACTACAGTGATACTCCTACAATTTTGCCATTTGCTTTGGACAGTTTAATCAGTTCCTCAACGCAAGAGAGTTAAGTCACCAGTTGAGGGTTGACGCTTATAGTAAGACAGAGCAAATCGATTAAATTGGTTTCGTAAAAATCAAAACTCAATCCGAGCTGAAGACTACGATGTTCTTCATCGATTTGTCAACAACCAGAACCAGGATGATGTTACCAGATTTCCAGGGAAAAGAATTTTGCCTTCAACGTTTCAAGGCAGTCCCAGAAATATGACCCAGAACTATCAAGATGTTATGGCCATTGTAAGAAAGTATGTTAAACCTGATTTGTTCGTGACAGTAACCTGCAATTCCAAATAGAGAGAAATAAAGGAAAATTTACTAGCTGGCCAGCAGCTATGTGATAGGCTTGATTTGGTTGCTAGAGTTTTTTAAATGGAACTAAAATTGCTCCTGAATGATTAAAACAATTCCATATATTTGGACGTTTTAGAGCAATGCTTTACGTTATCGAATTTCAGAAACGGGGTCTACCACACGCGCACATACTGATGTTTATGGTACCGGAAGACAAAGCCTGGGAAAATGAAAGAATAAACAAAATAGTTTGTTAAGAAATAGAAGATAAAGCTTCACACCCACGTCTACATGAAATAGTGAAAACCTGTATGATACCCGGCCCATGTGGTCCGCTAAATCCAAAATCAACATGCATGGAAAAATGGTAAATGCAGCAAAGAATCCTGGCCTTCACGTGAAGTGTGATTGTAGGATGTGTACCCAACTGGTGATCTGAGATGTATACTTTGCAGAATCGTCAAAATATGTTTGTGCGCGCGGAGACATGAACTGAACTGGAACTTCAAGAATTAGTTAAAATTGTCTAGTCTTTAAGGTCTATGTGTGAATGCTACCATAGTTGCCATTGTTAGGTAAAACAGAATGTTGTATTATTGAAGTAATAAATAAAGCTAATGTGATTAGCTTAAATGGAGAGGGGGGTAATGTTATGATGCATGTTTGACTAGGGCAATGGGTGCGCAGGATTGATGGTGCGGCCGTATATTGAACGAGTGAGTGTGTGACGCTGTACGCAAGAAAGTGACGTTTTAGTGTGAGTTCCGTTGTTGCGGGGGAAGAAGATTGAAGTTAGTCTTGTCCGTGTTATGTTAGAGTTAGGTTGTCTAGTTGTAGTATCGTTTGTCCAAGCTGTTCGATGTCCATTTCTTATTGTGCAATAAATAGAGTTAGTAACCGATGTCATTCTGTCAAATCATTCGTAAGCGTTGATGTCGTCGTGTCTCAAGATATACTATAGCATTGCTAAACATAACCAAATGGTAGTGATATTGAAATATGGTATTGGATCAGGTAGTTGTACCCTCTCACTGCATAACTGTGGTACACATATAGAACCCAGCTATAACATGATGGAGCAGTATTAACGTGAATCAGCTATAGTAACATGAAGCAGCATAACAACGTGAAGCAGCTAGAACAGCTTGAAGAAGTATAACAAGGTGAAGTAGCTTGAAAGCACTTAGAAGCTAGTCGGCGGATATAACATCTAGTCAGAAAACGCTATCACTGTCTAATCAGTCAAGTTTCATCGATATAATTTTCGTACGGACTATGTCTCTGTGATATATGGACTATTATTGTGAAAATCGTGTGTGAAGACCCATGCTAAGAAGACTCGTGTGTGAAGACCCGTGCTAAGAAGACCCGTGTGTGAAGACCCGTGCTCTGATGACCCATGCCGTTATGACCCGTGCTGTGACGAACCGTGTTGGGAGGACCCATGCCATGAAGAACCGTGTGGGGAGAACATTTGATGACCCGTGCTGAGAGGACCTGTGTTGTGAAGGACAAGGGGATCTGTGTGGGAAGTGTGTGTTGTGTGATGAAGCCGACGATGATGCCCAAGTTCTACAAATTAGATAAGTAGTACTTCTACATATATTTTTTAAGTAGTAGGCATGTACATTTTTTTCTATTACGTCTTAGTGAAAAAAAAATATAGTGATTAAGCAGGGGCTGTAGGTATTGTGAGCCCATTGCTGTGTTATGCTAATGAGGGTTGTTGTATGATAAGTAAGAGATCAGTATTAGTGATAATTGATATTGTTATAGTTAATGTAGACACGCCGGTTTGAGGGCGGTGTTAGGTTGTTGACAAGATGAGAATGTCACTATGATCTGGATTTGATTTGTTATATTAGTCATAATGAGATGATCTTCAATGTATGATATGTGATGATATGTTATCCTATGAGGTTTGTTTTCTTAGCGTAAGGAACCCAGTAGATTAGGATAATGTTGTTTTAAGATAATTTGGTGTCGTCACCCGGCCAGCAGGGGTATAGTTCGTTGGTCGGTTGCTTCATCGGTAGTTAGTTGATTTCAAGAATGAGGATGCAGTCAGATTTTTTTTTTTTGTGGGTAGCTCGAGGATGTACCGAGTACCTGGTCATGGATTTAAGGGTTCTAGGGAAAATATTCCTCTATGTGATATCGTATTTGGTTACTGAAGATGTGAAGAATTATTATTGGTATATGTCATTGTAACATGAGATGAATATATTCAGGTGATATAGTGATTATGAAATTTGATGTGGTTACTTAATTACTTAGTACTAAATTAACGCGTGAGATGTGATTTATTATATAAATAATGTAGCGTAGTTAATAGAAGAAGTACTACATTAGATTAAGTCTAATACATTAGGTTAGAGAGACTATGTTAGATAATGATAACCGAGTAGTAGTGACATGTTGTTTTCCGTTAGAAATAATTTCTTTTCAGCACAACTGAGGTGATGTTTGGGTCGACATTGTATGGAATCCTGGCCTTTACGTGAAGTGTGATTGTAGGATGTGTACCCAACTGGTGATCTGAGATGTATACTTTGCAGAATCGTCAAAATATGTTTGTGCGCGCGGAGACATGAACTGAACTGGAACTTCAAGAATTAGTTAAAATTGTCTAGTCTTTAAGGTCTATGTGTGAATGCTACCATAGTTGCCATTGTTAGGTAAAACAGAATGTTGTATTATTGAAGTAATAAATAAAGCTAATGTGATTAGCTTAAATGGAGAGGGGGGTAATGTTATGATGCATGTTTGACTAGGGCAATGGGTGCGCAGGATTGATGGTGCGGCCGTATATTGAACGAGTGAGTGTGTGACGCTGTACGCAAGAAAGTGACGTTTTAGTGTGAGTTCCGTTGTTGCGGGGGAAGAAGATTGAAGTTAGTCTTGTCCGTGTTATGTTAGAGTTAGGTTGTCTAGTTGTAGTATCGTTTGTCCAAGCTGTTCGATGTCCATTTCTTATTGTGCAATAAATAGAGTTAGTAACCGATGTCATTCTGTCAAATCATTCGTAAGCGTTGATGTCGTCGTGTCTCAAGATATACTATAGCATTGCTAAACATAACCAAATGGTAGTGATATTGAAATATGGTATTGGATCAGGTAGTTGTACCCTCTCACTGCATAACTGTGGTACACATATAGAACCCAGCTATAACATGATGGAGCAGTATTAACGTGAATCAGCTATAGTAACATGAAGCAGCATAACAACGTGAAGCAGCTAGAACAGCTTGAAGAAGTATAACAAGGTGAAGTAGCTTGAAAGCACTTAGAAGCTAGTCGGCGGATATAACATCTAGTCAGAAAACGCTATCACTGTCTAATCAGTCAAGTTTCATCGATATAATTTTCGTACGGACTATGTCTCTGTGATATATGGACTATTATTGTGAAAATCGTGTGTGAAGACCCATGCTAAGAAGACTCGTGTGTGAAGACCCGTGCTAAGAAGACCCGTGTGTGAAGACCCGTGCTCTGATGACCCATGCCGTTATGACCCGTGCTGTGACGAACCGTGTTGGGAGGACCCATGCCATGAAGAACCGTGTGGGGAGAACATTTGATGACCCGTGCTGAGAGGACCTGTGTTGTGAAGGACAAGGGGATCTGTGTGGGAAGTGTGTGTTGTGTGATGAAGCCGACGATGATGCCCAAGTTCTACAAATTAGATAAGTAGTACTTCTACATATATTTTTTAAGTAGTAGGCATGTACATTTTTTTCTATTACGTCTTAGTGAAAAAAAAATATAGTGATTAAGCAGGGGCTGTAGGTATTGTGAGCCCATTGCTGTGTTATGCTAATGAGGGTTGTTGTATGATAAGTAAGAGATCAGTATTAGTGATAATTGATATTGTTATAGTTAATGTAGACACGACGGTTTGAGGGCGGTGTTAGGTTGTTGACAAGATGAGAATGTCACTATGATCTGGATTTGATTTGTTATATTAGTCATAATGAGATGATCTTCAATGTATGATATGTGATGATATGTTATCCTATGAGGTTTGTTTTCTTAGCGTAAGGAACCCAGTAGATTAGGATAATGTTGTTTTAAGATAATTTGGTGTCGTCACCCGGCCAGCAGGGGTATAGTTCGTTGGTCGGTTGCTTCATCGGTAGTTAGTTGATTTCAAGAATGAGGATGCAGTCAGATTTTTTTTTTTTTGTGGGTAGCTCGAGGATGTACCGAGTACCTGGTCATGGATTTAAGGGTTCTAGGGAAAATATTCCTCTATGTGATATCGTATTTGGTTACTGAAGATGTGAAGAATTATTATTGGTATATGTCATTGTAACATGAGATGAATATATTCAGGTGATATAGTGATTATGAAATTTGATGTGGTTACTTAATTACTTAGTACTAAATTAACGCGTGAGATGTGATTTATTATATAAATAATGTAGCGTAGTTAATAGAAGAAGTACTACATTAGATTAAGTCTAATACATTAGGTTAGAGAGACTATGTTAGATAATGATAACCGAGTAGTAGTGACATGTTGTTTTCCGTTAGAAATAATTTCTTTTCAGCACAACTGAGGTGATGTTTGGGTCGACATTGTATGGAATCCTGGCCTTTACGTGAAGTGTGATTGTAGGATGTGTACCCAACTGGTGATCTGAGATGTATACTTTGCAGAATCGTCAAAATATGTTTGTGCGCGCGGAGACATGAACTGAACTGGAACTTCAAGAATTAGTTAAAATTGTCTAGTCTTTAAGGTCTATGTGTGAATGCTACCATAGTTGCCATTGTTAGGTAAAACAGAATGTTGTATTATTGAAGTAGTAAATAAAGCTAATGTGATTAGCTTAAATGGAGAGGGGGGTAATGTTATGATGCATGTTTGACTAGGGCAATGGGTGCGCAGGATTGATGGTGCGGCCGTATATTGAACGAGTGAGTGTGTGACGCTGTACGCAAGAAAGTGACGTTTTAGTGTGAGTTCCGTTGTTGCGGGGGAAGAAGATTGAAGTTAGTCTTGTCCGTGTTATGTTAGAGTTAGGTTGTCTAGTTGTAGTATCGTTTGTCCAAGCTGTTCGATGTCCATTTCTTATTGTGCAATAAATAGAGTTAGTAACCGATGTCATTCTGTCAAATCATTCGTAAGCGTTGATGTCGTCGTGTCTCAAGATATACTATAGCATTGCTAAACATAACCAAATGGTAGTGATATTGAAATATGTTATTGGATCAGGTAGTTGTACCCTCTCACTGCATAACTGTGGTACACATATAGAACCCAGCTATAACATGGTGGAGCAGTATTAACGTGAATCAGCTATAGTAACATGAAGCAGCATAACAACGTGAAGCAGCTAGAACAGCTTGAAGAAGTATAACAAGGTGAAGTAGCTTGAAAGCACTTAGAAGCTAGTCGGCGGATATAACATCTAGTCAGAAAACGCTATCACTGTCTAATCAGTCAAGTTTCATCGATATAATTTTCGTACGGACTATGTCTCTGTGATATATGGACTATTATTGTGAAAATCGTGTGTGAAGACCCATGCTAAGAAGACTCGTGTGTGAAGACCCGTGCTAAGAAGACCCGTGTGTGAAGACCCGTGCTCTGATGACCCATGCCGTTATGACCCGTGCTGTGACGAACCGTGTTGGGAGGACCCATGCCATGAAGAACCGTGTGGGGAGAACATTTGATGACCCGTGCTGAGAGGACCTGTGTTGTGAAGGACAAGGGGATCTGTGTGGGAAGTGTGTGTTGTGTGATGAAGCCGACGATGATGCCCAAGTTCTACAAATTAGATAAGTAGTACCTCTTCATATATTTTTTAAGTAGTAGGCATGTACATTTTTTTCTATTACGTCTTAGTGAAAAAAAAAATATAGTGATTAAGCAGGGGCTGTAGGTATTGTGAGCCCATTGCTGTGTTATGCTAATGAGGGTTGTTGTATGATAAGTAAGAGATCAGTATTAGTGATAATTGATATTGTTATAGTTAATGTAGACACGCCGGTTTGAGGGCGGTGTTATGTTGTTGACAAGATGAGAATGTCACTATGATCTGGATTTGATTTGTTATATTAGTCATAATGAGAGGATCTTCAATGTATGATATGTGATGATATGTTATCCTATGAGGTTTGTTTTCTTAGCGTAAGGAACCCAGTAGATTAGGATAATGTTGTTTTAAGATAATTTGGTGTCGTCACCCGGCCAGCAGGGGGATAGTTCGTTGGTCGGTTGCTTCATCGGTAGTTAGTTGATTTCAAGACTGAGGATGCAGTCAGATTTTTTTTTTTGGGTAGCTCGAGGATGTACCGAGTACCTGGTCATGGATTTAAGGGTTCTAGGGAAAATATTCCTCTATGTGATATCGTATTTGGTTACTGAAGATGTGAAGAATTATTATTGGTATATGTCATTGTAACATGAGATGAATATATGCAGGTGATATAGTGATTTTGAAATTTGATGTGGTTACTTAATTACTTAGTACTAAATTAACGCGTGAGATGTGATTTATTATATAAATAATGTAGCGTAGTTAACAGAAGAGGTACTACATTAGATTAAGTCTAATACATTAGGTTAGAGAGACTATGTTAGATAATGATAACCGAGTAGTAGTGACATGTTGTTTTCCGTTAGAAATAATTTCTTTTCAGTACAACTGAGGTGATGTTTGGGTCGACATTGTATGGAATCCTGGCCTTTACGTGAAGTGTGATTGTAGGATGTGTACCCAACTGGTGATCTGAGATGTATACTTTGCAGAATCGTCAAAATATGTTTGTGCGCGCGGAGACATGAACTGAACTGGAACTTCAAGAATTAGTTAAAATTGTCTAGTCTTTAAGGTCTATGTGTGAATGCTACCATAGTTGCCATTGTTAGGTAAAACAGAATGTTGTATTATTGAAGTAATAAATAAAGCTAATGTGATTAGCTTAAATGGAGAGGGGGGTAATGTTATGATGCATGTTTGACTAGGGCAATGGGTGCGCAGGATTGATGGTGCGGCCGTATATTGAACGAGTGAGTGTTAACTTTTATTAATACATTAATTATTGGCATAGGAATAATGATACAATTTAAAGTAGCCTGGAAGGGGCGACTGGTCTTCAGGGCGGCGTGGTCACACTTCCTCACACACAGACCTCTGTACTAAGTTTTAGCCCCAAGCTGGCCGGCTGTAAAATACATGTGACAACTTCCTAACATATGTGTGATATACACATTCATTCAGACACATACAAGTTTAAAATTGTTACCAAGATAATACATTTACATTAGCCTTACATAAGGCCTACAATAAACATTACTAGGAAATATGCTTTCATTCATACATTGTTTTATACTCATTCCATACTTATTAATTAATATTATAACATTACAGCTAATAAAAGTAAGTGTTAATTACCTTCCAAAGAAGCCACACAGTCCTCTACACACGTTGCCAAACGTACGTTTAATTTCTCCGAGGAGAACAAGTGCCGTAGCACCAAAATAATTATAATGTAATAATGGCTAGTGCCTAAGCACCAAAATAACGTGTACCTCCGAAGAGGGGAGAAGGTAGAGTGACCGGACTGTAGCGTCCCTACCCTACAGGTCACATGACTTAGGCTCCGCCCTCGTGACCGCAGTCTGAGGTCGAGCCCCGGTCAGCCTTACAATACCGCTGGACTCGGGTCCAGGTGTGTACCGTTACCTGTGGGGTAGCAGGAAGGGGGGGGAGAGGTGGAGACACCATGATAGATATTTATAATCTATCATAAAAAGTTTTACGTTTAAAAAGCAAATTTTCTGGCGGCATGGTACTTTGGTACATCATTACGCGTTTTTCTACATGTACTTATCAGATCAGTTCTGGGTGGGTTGGGGGAGCGGGGGTTCAACTTCATTCACCACTATCCGGTCACTTTAGGTTGTTTATCCAACCCAGTGTATACCTAGGTGTGACATTAATGTCGCTCTACACAATTGCGGTGGTGAAGTGTGTGTGTGTGGGGGGGGGGGGGGGGAGATAACCAACTCAGAGTGAACATAGCTTCAATTTTTAGATAACTGTTCTAAACATACATATATATTACACATATATATATTTCACAAATATATATTACAGAAATAGATTTAAATAAGTAGTAGTGTTATTATGACAATATTTTTTAGCGCAATTTCCATTCTGGAGAATTGCGTTTATTAACCCGTCATTTCTGGATGGATGAATGGATGGATGGATGAATGTATGAATGTATGAATGTGTGTCCGCAGCTTTAAGTCGTATCTCCTCCTCAACGAAGCAATATCGAGGACTATTTCCAAAGCAAATATGTTAAGCAAGTTACGAGGATGAACATAGGCCATAAAAATTCCGGGTTTCTTTCATGCATTTCCCGGAAAAACAAAAAAAAACCTCGGAAAAAAGCAGTTTTTGGCCCATATCTCGGCAACCAGACAACTTAGCGACTTGAAACATGTACCATTCGATTCCTGCCATAATTTAAAACAATATTGCCGAAGAAAGTTTTCAAAAATATCCTTTCGTTCGGTCACAAAAATTTTTTGAATTAATTAAAATTTGGACCGAATTAGTAGGCTTTTTTTTCCAACCACACCACACGCGTCATCACGTTCAATAGCTGCGCCATCACGTTCAATGGCTGCGACATCACGTTCGGTAGCTAGGCGCGCAAAGGTTTTTAGTCATGTACTCTATTGTAAATAAAACATGTATTTTAACCAATGGTTTTACTAACCCTGCTCTTGATTTACGCTACGACAGAGCTATTTTTAGATAACAAGGAAATTGCGCTAAAATTGTCACTAGACTTTTTAATTACCTTGTTTTACAGAGGGGTCCATGGGGAAGGGGGTTGTAACTGTTTCATATAATTTGTAATCGTAATCACTATCGCCCAAACTGTAAGAATACTACTACTTCATAAGTAAATTTAAATAGAGGTGCTACATCAGTTGTATTTGTTTCTGTATTTTAATTTTTTTAAAATTAATCACACGATTCAAACTGTATACATAAAGTAATTATGTGTGAAGTTTTATGTATAACATTTTCTAATTCAATTATTCGTAAGCAAATACATTATACAGTTGCCTTAAACTTAACACCCCTCTTTCCAAGTGGTACTACCCGTTGAGGTTTTTTAAACATTGCAATGCATAGTAATGGTTATTTTTAGAATGGCAAACTGATGCAGCTGTTAATACGTGTTGTAAACGAAGACACTACTAGACTAGTACAATAATGCTTAATTGCTGCATGAAAACAAATCTTGTGATTTACATAGATGCGCCGACCAAAATTATTTTTTTAACAAATATCATTGTTTAA
>NW_026732999.1:0-28170 GCF_028476545.2 Physella acuta | reverse complement strand
GTGGCTGTCTCCAGCTAACGAGACTTATCTGCCCGAGGGTTCGAACTCGAGACTTTTCGGTTTAGCAACCATGAGCTTTACCGATTATTAATAAATTCACTGATTTTATACAATCAAGCAATGTTTCTTCCAGAAATTTTCCGGGGGAGGGGAGGGGGGGAGGAGGGGGGGGGGGGCGAACACTGTTAAAAGTATATATTTTCTATATAAATTCCATTTCGTTCGGGGGGGGGGGATATACTTTCTATGGGGGAGGGGGGGGGGCTTAGCCGAAAAAATGCCTGGAAGAAACTCTGGTGCCAAGTCAACGCACCTGCTAGTTAAGATCATGGGGGGAAAAAAAGCACGGAGAAGATAATATTTAAGATTGTGATTGGTTTATTAAGTCTTAAAATGCGTATAAAAACCCAGTTTGCGTTTTTTTTTTCGTGGGGGGTCTGGGAACGTAAACAACCAACATCGCCGTATTACTGTAATTAGTTTTACGTCAGAAATATTCTCGAGTCTGGCACAGGTTGTTAAAAAAAAAGAAAAAATGTAGATTCTACCTGTTAATGAAATAATTCTAAAAATCAACACGAACTTTGAGTTTTTCTGGGTGAGTGCCCTTCTGGAATCCCCGGCAATTTCTCGAGGTATAAGACCTGACACGCCTCACACATACATCCCGTAGCTCCGCCAACTTCAATCGTTTCAAACAAAAAGACGTGACGTATAGCGAATTTCTGAGCGCGGGGTATATTTTTTTCTCGTCGCGTTACAGCTGATCTACTCAGATGGTGAAGACATACCTAAAGCTGTTTCCGTTGGTCGAGAAATGCAAGGGAGGTTACGCTGTTTGTGTTGATTTGGTGGGAAAAGTGTCCACGGATGTGTGAAGGCCTAATCTGAACAAATTGAAAAGTACATTGCTGAAATGGCTGAACGATTGCGGGAATGTTGTGTAGATCAGAATTTTTTTTTAAAACTTCTGCATAGATCTATCAGACTGCTAGATGCTAGGCTAGGGGTCGTCCATAAATGACGTCACACTCGTAGGGGGAGGGGGGGTCCGTAATTTTTTGACGGTGTTGGATGAGGGGGAAGGGGGGGGGGGGGTTCAGATTGTGTGACGCCACACAAAAAAACGCAATGTTTGAAAACGAGTTTTAGACGTTATTTCGCGCTTTAGAAAACTGTTTTAATATATTGTAATAGGAATTGATTAAAATACTCTATGTTGACTTTAGACAATGTTTTGGAAAAATATCTATGTTTTAAGAAAAATTCAATTGCAATATTGGGGGGGGGGGGGGGGTTTGTAGGCTGAGGTGTGATGTCATTTTAGGGAGGGGGGAACTGACTTTTGGTCACGATGTGTGACGGAGGGGTGGGGAGGTAAAAATCGTTTAAAAAAATTAGCTCATCGTTCTTTTTTTTTTTTGGATATAGGACAAAGGCTGATATCCAAAAGACCGACAACCAAAAGGCGGACACACAAAAGGCCGGCACGGATACAACATGAACAAAAGGCCGATTTGGACACATCAAAAAACGGAGTTAGGTAAGGGCAGAGAATACGCAAATTAAAATTCTGATTTAGTTTATATTTTCACAGAATTGTAATTCAAAATGACGAGACCGCTTCTGTCTGGCCGCTCTATAATACAAAAACAAAACAGCCACGAAAGAGCAAAAACTGATGGCGTCGGTTGACATCGCTCACACTAGGAAGATACAAAGTGAAGAAAAGCTACCACCGAGCCTTGACTCTGGAGTTCGGCTACCGAACCCCGAAAGAACTAGAATTTATATAGAAAATCAAATATATACTTTAACCAGTATCCGCCACCCCCCCCCCGCCCCCCCCCCGCCATCGCAGAGAATTTAATCCCCCCCCCCCCCCGAAAATTTTAAGTCTCCCCACTCAGGAGAAAAAAGTCTGAAAGAAACACTGATTGCTTGTGATCATTTTTAATGCCAGTTTTATATTATGTGAGTGAAGGTCATTTCTGCCAAAATGAATTACTTTTGTAATTAGATTTTTTTTTTACAATATGAGTAAAGTAAGATTATTCCCATCGAGAACGACGTATTAAAAATAAACTGCACAGGAGATCATTATCATTTATTATTTTAATTTTATACCAGCGTAAAATTTAACCGAGTGCAGTTTTATTTTGTATGTGGTTAGAATAAATATTAAAACTTTCGATGATGTTTTACCGTCTACAAATTTTAAGACAGGGGATGGTGGGGCTATAAGTCTAGGGTCGAGCTAACCTAAGTGCCTTACAGGTATAATTTAATTATTTAATTACAGTTATAAAATAATGTCAGAACCCCAGATAATTTTAATTGATATTAAGTAATTTTTATGACAATGTGATATAAGAGATTATTTCTTTAACAATCAAAGGGAGAGAAATGCATAAAATAGTTATGAAAGGGAAATAACGTTTAAAAATGGTATGGAGCTTAGTGGGGTCAACAATAAATTCAAGCATTTCGTTTAACTTAGTAAAACTTTATGGATATAACTCATTAAACAAATATAAAAATGAATGTTTCCACAATATAATTTATAAACTTAGTATGTATATTTAATTTAAACAAACAGTGAAATCATTCAACAAAACAGCAACAGAGTATGCTCTATTTTATTGTGATTATTTTAGAGTAACTGATGATTCCACTTGAAATACAACACACATTAACGGGTTAGATAAGAAAAAAAAAAGTGTATATGAAACATTAATAAGGTTGACAGAAAAATTTCCAGATCCCTTAGTAAAATTAGAAAACTAAGAGCAAGTAATTCAGCTTGTTCAAAGGGCTACTTTTGTTAAAATAATATTCAGAACGTTTTAGTCATTATGATCCATATTTTGAGATTCCATGTAAATTTGGTGTAAAGGAGAATATGAATTTGTTATACAAGAAAGATTACATACAGTAAATTAGACTTCTATCAGATCAACAATTTTATTAAAATATTGTATAAATTACATCAACATATTAACACTAGTTAGCTTTTTCTTGTGATAAAATATTGATTAGAGTTTATGTAGATGTGATTAGGCAAGATTATTGCCATAGCCAGATTTTTCAAAATTTGATAACTAACTTTCTTCTGAGACAGGTGAAGATGTTAAAGTAAAAAAAATTTGGCATTGGGTAAAAAAAAACATTGCAGGTGTAAAAAAAAATGAACAAAACCCAGGACGGTGAGATGAAGTTGTTAAAAAAACGAAGTTTTTCTTGAGTACAAAATTTTAGAAGTTGCCCTAAAATAAATTGTTTCCTATTGTTTCCAAAATGTGTCATGGATTTGACCTACCTCATTTATTTACTCTAGTAATTAGTCCCAGAAAAAAAAGCTATTTTATTAAGCTTGTTTCAAATCTTTTCAGACCAAACGAAAAATCTTAACAAGCGAAAAATTTACACAAAAATATTACTATAACATAAGACATAATAAGTTGTAAACAATATATTTTTTTTAAAAAGTGTAGAGTAATGGCAAGAGATTTTTGCAAGCAGTTGTATACAAAAGATGTATGCATCTAGGTTTGATAAAAAAATGTTGGATTTATGGTCATTTAGTCACTGGGCATATCAGTAGATATTAATTTATAACAGTTGGGTTTCTACAAAACATGCACAAACGGAAAACTTCGCCAAAACAAACTAATTATACTAACACACTTTTTACCCTATTTCGTGGGAAAATGTTTTATTATACTGCAATATACATGCTGTCATTCTTTGCCAGGGTCTATAAACGTTGATTTAGGAATACAAAAATGCCTTTGAACATTTTTCTGTTGCACATTTTTCCGGTCACCCATTAGTTGATGGGGGGGGGGGGGTGTGTGTGACAGAGAATATTAATAGTCACTGGTTAGGATTTTGGAATTGGTGGATATCATGGTACAATAATAATTAAGGATTAGTAGACATGATGGATTAAATGTAAACACAAGAAATACAGGGAGTGTTGGAATCAAACTTTTCAAGAACACAATGTATTACTACGCCAGCTTAGCAAACCAAAGCACAACATACATAGGATCGTACAGAGAACCAGAAGAAAAAGGAACCATAGTGTTTACGTGATTCACCACATACACAAGTGTGTCTGTCTAGCCTTGTTACGCCTGTCACACCATCAAACAAATTTGTTAAGAACAACTACAGCAACATCAGACTCAGCTGTTAATCAAGAATGTAACTGGCCATTTATCTTCTACAGATAACTCCATGAGTCTATCAAGCTAAAAATAAAACGGAATGTGTGAGCAAAATTTGTGCCAAAACGATGTCTATTTCAAAAGGGTTCTACTTAACTAGCAAAAACTATTACTTATTAAAAATTTGTAGTTAAATTTTGAAAGATCATTATTAGTACTTAGTCGAATTTAAGTACTACAACTTTTAATGACATTTAAATAATTGAATTACCAATTTACATTTAAATAATAATGACTACAAATACACATTAAAAAAATGAGATTTTATGTTTGTTCAATTAACAGTGTTTACAATCATAATCTAAATTATTTTAACTTAATGTATATTCTACTGATCCAGTATCTACAATCAAAAGTATTAATTCACAATTATATTTTGTTATTATAAAAAGTATACTCAGATCAAGTTTGATTTTACTGAGATGTACAATAAGAAAATGTATAAAAAAAAATTATTTCAACAACTGTATAAGGTAAAGCATACTCCAGATAGGACACAAGCGGCGATTAACTTAACAATAAATATCTCAGAAACTTTACATCAAAGTATGTATACACGTGGCCTAGTTTCACTATTTATATCGGAGTATTAAACACTGGGAAATATTTGTCTTAATTAAAGGTAACTGTGACGCCGCCGGAGTTTTCCTCCTCATCGCTGCAGCTCCCCTCCTCCTCGTCGGAGAGGCCGAGGTGTTTACTGGTGTGGGGGGTGTTCAGGTAGTGTGGTTTGTCGCTCTCCCGGGGGATGGTGATGCTGCGGACCGTGTTGGTGGACCCTGGACCTGACTGCTGGCCTGTCACTAGTATAGCTGAGGAAAAAGTTTTTAAATTTTTAGATGACATGCTTTGATGTATGGGAAGACGTGGTTGAGTAGTAGATCTCATGCCTGCTTAACCAGAAGGCCCATGTTTGGATCTGTAAGATGTCTAAAACCATGCCAAGCCCTGATGGGTACCTGACTCCGGTTACCAGCAAAAATGCGCAACAGGAAAAACAGCACAACCGAAAAATGCTCAAATACAAACTAATTATACTAATACACTTTTATTTTGCTATATTTTGTGGAAAAGTGTCTTATCAATGTACATGTGGCCAAAATTTTATAATATCTATAAGAATACATAAAATCTAAGAAAATAAAAATGCCCTTGCGCACTTTTTTTGAACAACTTTCCATTGCGCATCTTTCAAACAGGGAAAGTAAAGAAGTATACAAAAACAAGTGACCCAACTGAACTAGACTTTCACTGCAGAGTTTGGCTGATTAATTTATTTAATATTGATTACACTTATATGTTTTTTAAAAAGTAAAGATTCCTCTTTAGACTTAGCGATCCATTGGGCAGATGAAGTAACGTTCACATATCTCTTGACCTCGGCATATGAAAGGATTATGTGGTCAGCTCTATGCTTAGTCGCGTTAACTTTCTCTAACGTTAGGTACCCACCAGAGCAGGGTGAACTCACAGAAGTTCTACTGACTTGAACCCGGATTCAAACTTGAGACTTTCGAGTTAGCAGTCTAGCGCTCGACCTCTAAGCCACACCGCCACACACACTTATATTTAAGCATGCTTTAAATACTTTATTTCAACCTAAACATTTACTTTTAGTGCGGTTTTAAATTAAAAATTTAAAAATCTTAAGGTTTGATATAATTTATAAATGTGACTAAAGCATGTAACAAAAGCAGTGACTGGTATTACCTCTATCGTGTGCCTTGACATAGTTTCTCTCTCTGGCAAAAGACAGGGCGTAATGTATCCTCATATCAATGTCCATATACCACTCATCACAGCTAGCACCTACAAAAACAAATTGAATGTCTGTGTCAATACACAAAAAACATTTTCATCCCCTTATCAAATAACAAATTCACACACAGCTAAAAATATTTATTCAAATGATAAATCTCCAATGTTTTGAACTTAATTCTTAACACCACCAATGTAATAAACCTACCAGAGTGAAACAAACCTATTTGTGATAAATCTGCCAGTAGTAGACTTACTTGTTAAACCTACTAAAGTGATAAACATACAATGATAACCTACTATAATAATAAATGTATAAAACTAATAAAACTTACTACTTTGATAAACCAATAACAATGATAAACCTACAACTTTGATAAACATACTAAAATGATAAACCTACTACAAAGATAAACCTATCAGTGAGAAACCTATTAAAATGATAAATCAGTGATAAAACAATTACAGTGATAAACCTTTTACAAAAATAAACCTACTACAATGACAAAACTTGTACTGTAAAACCTACTGCTGTCATATAAACCTACACAATAATAAACCTACTACTTTGATAAACGTATGACTGTGATAAACCTACTTTGATAAACCTGCAAATGTGATGAACCTACAAATGTGATAAACCTACTACTTTGATAAACCTGCTACTTTGATAAACCTACCAGTGTGAAGAACAGAAAAAATTCCCCTATGTAGATTGAGGCACCTGGCCGTGTGGTTGGATTTAGTGATGGCTATAATTATACAATGGGGACGGTAACGAGCAATTATGGTGGCTGACCTGTTTAAAAAAATTGTTTTAATTAGTGCACATCAGGATGATTTAATTACATTCATAAACAAATAATCGACAGCATGTTACAAAAAAATACAATATAAAAACTAGTTGTTATGAAATGAATAATCAATATCTGCAATAATTATTTTGTGCACTTATGAATGTTATAGTGTAATCAAAATGTCAGAAAATATAAGGGAGACACTTTTAAGAGTGTGACAGGTTTACCACTTGTAAGTGGTTATACATCCTGTTTACTTGTTGGTTAAGTGTTTTGAGGAGGGTGGGGGATAGTTGGGTTGGATGTATTGGTATTAAGATTATGTTGGGGGGGGGGGGGGGGTTTAAGGTTTAAGATTTAGTACAAAAACTATGTTGTTGTGTGTGTTATGTTTTGGTACAAAGTTTAAGTGAGTACCTCCAGAGTTGGTGACCAAGCTTAAGTGTTTAGTTTATGCGCATGTAGTGGACTGACTGAATAGTTTGAGTACCTTCCAGAAATGGGGATTAGAATAATGGGTGAGGAAAACTTAAGTGTTTAGTTTATGCGCATGTAGTGGACTGACTGAATAGTTTGAGTACCTTCCAGAAATGGGGATTAGAATAATGGGTGAGGAAAACTTAAGTGTTTAGTTTATGCGCATGTAGTGGACTGACTGAATAGTTTGAGTACCTTCCAGAAATGGGGATTAGAATAATGGGTGAGGAAAACTTAAGTGTTTAGTTTATCACATGTAGTGGACTGACTGAATAGTTTGAGTACCTTCCAGAGTTGGTGACTACAATGATGGCAGATGCTGAGCACCTAAGAGCCGCCTCAACAGCCGCTATAGAGGTAGCGTGGACCCGGTCAGTTGGTATGGGCGTGGCCTGGCGCAACTCTCGGAACATTCTAGCGTGAAATATAGCATTTTCTACCTGGATGCAGATCTAAGGAAAACAAATATAAAAATATAAATCAAAGTCCAATCAGGGATAAACAAAACATGTTTTTTTAAAAACAATAATATAAAGAAATGACATTGCTAAATGTGAGGAGAAATATTATAAATAAAGACTAAACATTTAGAACGCCTCAGAGACAATAGGAATAGTCTTCAAAAAAAATAGTCTTCAGAAAAAGATATACAATATTTAGACTATAAGTTTAGTTTTCTGTTTTCAGCCATTAGTGATAAAGTTCTATTCAAATATCTGACCTGACATGAAGCATATAAATCAAGATAAAATCTCTTGTTAATACCAAAGCAGATAAGAATAATGTGTGAAAAGCTTTATTTTCAATGACGAAAGTCAGGTACCCATCAAAGCTGAGTTGACTCTGCGACATTCATCAAACAGATGACTTTAAAGCAGGGGTCTCCAAACTACGGCCCGCGGACCGAATGCGGCCCGCGAAGTCCTCTCATCCGGCCCGCTGAGATCTTTTTGTCCAAGGAAAAATCGTTTGTTGGTGATGGCTGAGGAACTTTGCCCAGAAAAATCAAAGACATGCCTAGAAGAAACTGGCCCCCGAACTAAAATTTGATAGTTAATGCGGCCCTTGGACTGAAAAGTTTGGAGACCCCTGCTTTAAAGTGAACTGCTGTAGAATCTATAGCTTGACCACACTTTCCCCTCTTTAAACCCATCAAACAAACACACACTTAAGCTGACTTATTTGACAGGTGACAAGAAAAACGTGCAAATGAAAATTCGGCACAAAAATAAAAAGTTCATAAGGAAATTTCCACAAAAATTGACCAAATAAAGTGTATTTGTATAAAGACTTAGTATATAGACCTTCTTCTGTTTGTGCAGTTTGCAGTTGCACATTTAAAGTGCATTTTTATGAGAACCTATTAAACCCAGGAGGGAGCTTTATTAGAGTGAGGTGCTATTGAATCATTTCCAATTTGTTTAAAATAAAAAAAAAAGTTCTCAAGTTCGAACCCTCGGACAGATGAGGCTCGTTAGCTGGGGACAGCCACTCTTTTAGGAGAGACAACTCCAGAATCAAACAACTGCTGCCTTGTAGTTTATTCTTGATTGGACAAAGGCTATGGAAGCAAATCCAAAAAGAAAAGCAGGCTGAAATCGGAGTCAATGGCCTCAACAGAGCACAACCAATTGACACGAATAATTAATTGTGTTGGAGGGGACCCCTTCCAACACTAAAATTAAGAACGAAGTAGAAATAAAAAAATATTTTTTTTTCTCCCTCACCTGCTCCAACATCCTGCAGGCAGCTACTGGGTTCTTCCCCACGGCTGTCTCTTTAGACAGCATGACGCAGTCGCAGCCGTCAAGGATAGCGTTAGCAACGTCACTTGCCTCGGCCCTCGTGGGACGTGCGTTGCTCACCATACTGTCCAGCATCTGGGGTAAGTAGAAAATATCATGTTATTTTTATCTGTTTATGGGACGATGTGGTTCAATGGTTGCTCACCATACTGTCCAGCATCTGGGGTAAATAGAAAATATCATGTTATTTTTAACTAATCTGTTTATGGGATGATGTGGTTCAATGGTTGCTCACCATACTGTCCAGCATCTGGGGTAAGTAGAAAATATCATGTTATTTTTAACTAATCTGTTTATGGGATGATGTGGTTCAATGGTTGCTCACCATACTGTCCAGCATCTGGGGTAAATAGAAAATATCATGTTATTTTTAACTAATCTGTTTATGGGGAAAATGGGGTTCAATGGTTGAATGGTTGCTCACCATACTGTCCAGCATCTGGGGTAAATAGAAAATATCATGTTATTTTTAACTAATCTGTTTATGGGATGATGTGGTTCAATGGTTGCTCACCATACTGTCCAGCATCTGGGGTAAATAGAAAATATCATGTTATTTTTGACTAATCTGTTTATGGGATGATGTGGTTCAATGGTTGCTCACCATACTGTCCAGCATCTGGGGTAAATAGAAAATATCATGTTATTTTTAACTAATCTGTTTATGGGAAAATGGGGTTCAATGGTTGAATGGTTGCTCACCATACTGTCCAGCATCTGGGGTAAATAGAAAATATCATATTATTTTTAACTAATCTTTTTATGGGATGATGTGGTTCAATGGTTGCTAACTTGGAAAGTCTTGAGCTCGGATCCTGGGCTCAATGTCCCAGAGTCTATTCAGCTCAAATAGGTACCTGGCTCATGTTATGAAATGTAACGGCTGAGTGTAGTGCTGATCACACTTTTCCTTAATATTCTGAGCTCACTTAAACAGGTGAACTTTGCTTCACCTGCCCTAAGGTTCAAAAGGGTACTTTGTTTTAATTAATCTGTTAGAGCCTGTTAAAAAGTCTAACCGGATTTGTGGCTTGCTGTGGCTTCAAACACAAGGGTTGAATTAATTATGATTATAAATTTATTTAAATACAAATGTATTTCACAGCTTGAAGTGCTTTAAATTTAATATCAAAAGTAGAAAGACAATTAAATCACCTAAAATAGTAACTACTGTTAAATATTATTATTTCTTATTATTATAATGCAGTCCAGTGGTTTTCAAAGTGGTTATCACACTTCTGTTGAGGGATATGGATTGTTGCTAGAAGATTTCTTAAAGTAGGCTCGCACAGCAATATACAGTAAAAAAATATATAAAGATATATATTAAAAAATATATATAATATATATATAGATATAAATATAATTTCACATCATAATAATGGATTAAATATAAAATGCTTTAACCCTTAAAACCACGTAGCCCCTCAAAAGTTTAATTTTTTCTAAGAAGTATTCTTATCAACTGTTTATGGTGATTGGATGAAAAGAGTAGTAATGCATAAAAGATAAGACACACCCATAAACAAGCTTACTTTTTCTTTTTTAAATATATAGATTATAAATACATTAATCAACACAAGAAATTGATGTTAGTTACCTCCCATTTAAATGTTAAAAGGAACTAAGGTAGACAACCTAAAACTATTTCCCATAGATCATTAAAATTATAAAGACATTTAATAGTAGGAAGATAACAAAATATTTTTTATATACACAAAACATGACTTATGAAATCCTTAAGAACATTTGTCTAATCTTTGAAATGAATATATTTTAGAGTTATCCTTGACTCTAGTTTAAATATAAAAACTATTTGCTGTCTTAAATACTAAATTTGTAGTCAAGAGAAATTTGAAATTCCATAGTATTAAGTTCTCTTGGTGTTATTTTTGTCAATAATATGTATTGGATACTTTTACTAATATTTAAAAAGCGACCCACGCTATTTTAAATTGTTAAGTATTATAATATATTTTAAGAAAATCATTTATTTTCTCCTTTTTAGAGCATTACATAAAAGTTTGTTATTAAAATGCTTTTTTGGGCATTTTTTTCCAGTACTTTAAAATTTTTAATACAATAAAGTTGTGTGGCTAAAAACTATTGCACACCAAACAAACATGATAACCCGTGTATAGTAGTGCAGAATAGTCAGATAAGACTACCAACTAATTTCAGAAAATTTTAATTAAGTCATAAAAAATTAATTAGTCATCCAATTAAGTCAAATTTAATGTCATATTACATTGTCACTGGGTCTTGACCCGCATGCCGAATTTCAAAGAAATTGGTTGGATAGAAGTGCACAAAATTTTACATGGCCGTTTTGATCTAGACAAGATGAAGACAGACAGAGGAAACAAGTTAAATTAAAGCTGGTAAAAATAAAATTGTAATTCGACATTCTGTATCATGTATAAGTAAACCAAAGTAAATGAATGAAAGCACATGTCAGAAAGAAATATTACTATTGTAAGTCTGTATCAGTCCTCTCAAGCCGCTGATGAAAACTGTAATACTGAAGTGTACATGGCTAGATTAACTAACATGTAAATTACATGTCTGAGGTGAAAAAAAATTCTCTCCCATATCCATACCTCACATATACCATAGCAGGAAAGTCACATGATAGATGTGCTTTACTAATATTTATAAAAATGGGTGAGCTTAAATTTAAGGCACAGTATACAGTGTTTTTGATTTCTGGACAAAAATAATCTCTGACACTTGTTATATTTACAAGGAAATTTTTAAAATATTAATAAATCATAATACTAAAGCTGATTTCATTTAATAGTGTAGATAATGCAACATTTTATTTTATTTTATGCAGAAGGACTTGGTATGGAAAATTGCATGCACCACTGACATCAATATAAAACAAAGCATAAAATATAAAATAAAAATGATATGGAAACAAAAATGCATCTGATGAACAACGTACGATAATCCAATACAATTACAAATCAAAACAGGACAAAGTTTTAAAGGGTTTTTAGGATGGGAGATTGAGAATCAACAAAAAGTCAGTGAGAGCTTTGAGTTTTGCATGTGGAAAGGGTACCATGAATGAAGGAGACGCCATTATTTTTTGGGCTTTAAAACAGAGGCATGGTGAGATAAAATTTGGAAAACATCTACGTTAATCTTATTGTCAAAAATATCAAACTTTGCTTTAATTTCAGATTAAGCTTTCAAGGCAGGTTTAAAAGACACTATTAATTATCAGTATATAGTTTATTAAAAAGCTAAATACAAAAATATTTAGATTATCTACAATGGCAGTAAAACAGAGTTGTCTAACTCAGTATTTAAGTAAAAGGTTTACCTGTGCGGCAATGATGACTGGCTTGCCAGCAATATTTGCTCTAGATATGATCATTTTCTGGGCCAGGAACACCTTTTCTGGAGGAATATCAATCCCTAGATCTCCTCTGCCGACTAATATGCCATCTGCCACTTCCAAAATGTCATCAATTCTGATAAAAAATGTCATCAATTCTGATAAAAATGTAATCCATTTTGATAAAAATGTCATACATTTTGATAAAAATGTTATAAATTCTGATAAAAATGTAATAAATTCTGATAAAAATGTAATAAATTCTGATAAAAATGTAATAAATTCTGATACACAATGTTATCGATTCTGATACAAATAGTCAGCACAAAATGTCATCAATTCTGATACAAAATGTCATCATCAATTCTGATACAAAATGTCATCATCAATTCTGATACCAAATGTCATCATCAAGTCTGATTCAAAATGAAACATCGGGAGGAAGAGATAAAAAAATATTTTACTATGTCTTTTAAGGGACAGCATGGTCAAATGGTAGTGTTCAACCTCTTACCCGGAAGATCCTGGGCTCAAGTCTGTAAGACGACTCCACCTAGCCCTGATGTATAGCTGAATTGTGTTAGACGTAGTAAAGGTTACTGGGCATAGTGCGACCACACTATGCGAGGTCAATAAAACAGGTGAACTCTACTTTACCTGCCCCAGGGTTTGAAAGGGTACCATACTATGTCTTTTAAGGTTAAATTTACATTTACGAGATATGGAGTAACATTTTTTATTTTTGAAATGTTAAGTTTATAACAACGAGCCAATGAAATAAAAGTAGCTTACCTTTTGACACCTTCGTAGTTTTCAATCTTGGCGATGACTTTCATCCTAGTGTTGGCCTCGCCTAGTTGTTCCCTAACTGCTGTGATGATCTCTGGGCACCATACCCAAGATACCAGGACTATGTCTACCTATAAAACATTAGGTAGAAATTAGACTCACATTAGGTCAATTTTAACCATTAAGTAAAAATTTTAATAAAATTGTGTCTACCTGCAAAACAGGGGCAAGCTTAGTTCACATATTAGTACACAAAAGATATTAAGACTATTCTTAAAAATAAACATTAAAATTAAACTTTTGCAAGATTAGTTAGTAATTTATTGAATATTTACCTATAGAGAATATTTTAACTATGTTTGAACAACTTGTATTACACCTTTTCACTTATTTTATCAGCAAATGTTAGGAATTTAAAAATTTAAATTGAAGAAAACTATTACATAACCAGTTTGCATACATTTAAACAACAACAATCTTTTCCTACAAATTATTATTTTTAACTATGTAATAATGACAATACTAGAAACATTTGTATTTTTTAAAATAAATGAGAAAGAAATAAAAAAAACTGAAAACAATAGTGTGATTTACTTAACACAATAGTTAAAGCTGTTCAAAGCTAATTTAAATCAGTTATCACATTGCAAAACAGTGGATAATACTATAGTACTCACATTATGCTGCATACCAAACTGGATATCACTCTTGTCCTTCTCTGTCAACTGGGGGTTCTCTACTGGGAGTTTCATGGGGATGTGGCATTGGTTGAGGTCTCCTACCTCACCAGCATGCACTACTGTACACTTCACAGCTACACCATCTGTTAATTATAATACAAAATATATCTTCTTCTTCTTCGTTTTTAATTTTAGTGTTGGAATGGATCCAACAGAATTAAGTATATGTGCCATCAGAATTAAGTATACATGTCAACTGGTTATGCGCCATTGACTCCGATTTCAGCCTGATTTTCTTTTTTGGTTTGCTTCAATAGCCTTTCTCCAACCAAGAACAAACAAGGCAGCAGTTGTTTGATTTCGGAGTTGTCTTTCCTAGAAAAGTGGCCGTCCCCAGCTAACGAGCCTCAACTGCCCGAGGGTTTGAACTCGAAAAAAATATTTGAATATATATTATGCAAACGGATGTGATAAAGGGAAATAATTGAGTGGAGTAGACAACCAGATTTCAAGGTTAGGTGAGTCCAGATGAGAGTTATGTTTTCTTATTTACAATCCAGAACGGCAAGTGAGTTTTTTCCTGGCCTGTTAAAGTTAGGATTAAGGCCTGGGTAAGGGGAGAAAAAAAAGATTTGGTATACATAGCAGATAAGTATACAAGTACCAAGTTGAGTTTTGTTTCAGTCTTCTTAGGTTCTTATAAAAAAAAAAGGAAAAGTTACATATCTGTTAGAATCACCTAAAGGGGAAAAAAGCTAGTATTTATCAGTAAAAAGAAACAAAGTAGTAAGGTATTATGAAACTTCACATAAATGTACTACAACAATTGGTATTTCAAATTCAACAAATAAAGGTTTTTTTTTCACTAAATCTAATCATTTAGTTAAAGTACAGCCCCTGCCATGGTATAAAATCTAAACATTTAGGTAAAGTAGAGCCACTACCATGGCATATCACATGACTGCTAACCAAGTCTTGAGCTCGGAAAGGCTTGTGTACGTAGAATGTCCCTAACTCCCTCCGTTCAGCCGTGATGGGTACCTGACTCCCATTAGAGAAAGTAAAAGCAGCTGGGCATAATGCTGACCATCCTTCTTTCTTCTTCTTCTTCGTTCTTAATTTTTAGTGTTGAAGGGGATCGAGATTTATCTGCCAGTGGGTTTGAACTCGAGACTTTGTTCGAATTTATCAACCATGAGCTTTTTGCCGACTCGACCACGCCTCCAACACAATTAAGCGTAACGTGTCAACTGGTTATGCGCCATTGACTCCAATTTCAGCCTGCTTTTCTTTTTGGATTTGCTTCCATAGCCTTTGTCCATCCAAGAACAAACTACAAGGCAGCAGTTGTTTAATTTTGGAGTTGTCTCTCCTAGAAGAGTGGCTGTCCCCAGCTAACGAGCCTCATCTGCCCGGGCTGACCATCTAATGCCCTGATATGCTGAGGTCACAGAAACAGGTGAACTCTGCTTCATGGACTACTAGGACTGCCAGGTTCAAATGGGCAACTTACTTTTACAACCCCTAGCATACTCAATGGGGTTAGACATACCCTTTTCCTGCACCTCAAAACACAGTGGTCCATCTTCAATGTAAATGTTGTCTTTGAGCTGGGCCAGTTCTATGAAGCTCTTGGGAACATAGACAGTGTCAAGGTCAGACAAGTCCTTGTAGGCTTCATCACTGGTGAAGGTCAAGGTCTGACCTACATTCAGCTTGATGGGCTGTTTGATATCCTGTGAAACAAAAGATTTCCAACATTTTAAATATTGTCAGAGAGAACAGGAGATGTTAATGTTCAGGGTGATTTATGCTTAAAAGCAAATATCAAATAATACTACATAGGCTTTTTAAAAGGGAAAGGGGGAGGTATGGGTGGTTTAGAGAAATCACTTGTTAATAAAAACATAATTTTAAAATTCTTAACACAAAATCCTTAGCACCCTTAAATACATGTTATAGAGGGTAATTAAAATATCTTTTATGCTGTTAGCAGTGTTAGTGAGAGGAATGTTAGTAGAATTTTTTTTTAGATTGGTGGAAGTGTTAGGGTTAGGACTGGTTAATTTTTATGGTTAGAGTGTAAGTGTTACAGTTTAACCCCTTTACAGTATGTCACGAGTTAACTCGTCATATAAAATCTTGGGCTTAACCGTACATCACGAGTTAACTCGTCTTCAGATAAAAAAGTCGTCTGTGTGCCGTGCGTCCCGAGTTAACTCGTCTCGATACGAAAATAGCATTGGAAATCAATAAAAATGTAGAGGGAGGCTAATCTAACAGCCAATTCAACAGCGGATGATAAAAATGATAAAAAAAAAGGTGTTTTTTTTTGTCAGGACAACATAACAAATCAAATAATGAAAAAAAAACAATTACACAGTTCCAAAAAAAAAAAATTTTTTTTCCACGGTAAAGGGGTTAAGACTAGTCCATTTTTAGTGTTGGGGGTTTAAAATGATTAATTTTTAAGGTTAGTGTGTAAGTGTTGGGGTTTAAGTCTAGTCCATCTAAAGGTTTGTTGAAGTGTTTGGGCTTTAAAATGGTTAATTTTTATGGTTAGTGTGTAAGTGTTGGGGTTTAAGTCTAGTCCATCTAAAGGTTTGTTGAAGTGTTTGGGCTTTAAAATGGTTAATTTTTAAGGTTAGTGTGTAAGTGTTTGGGCTTTAAAATGGTAAATTTTTAAGGTTAGTGTGTAAGTGTTTGGGCTTTAAAATGGTAAATTTTTAAGGTTAGTGTGTAAGTGTTTGGGCTTTAAAATGGTAAATTTTTATGGTTAGTGTGTAAGTGTTGGGGTTTAAGTCTAGTCCATCTAAAGGTTTGTTGAAGTGTTTGGGCTTTAAAATGGTTAATTTTTATGGTTAGTGTGTAAGTGTTGGGGGTTTAGAATAGGCAATGTTTAAGGTTAGTTACAGTGTTGGGGTTAGGACTGGTCAATGTTTACAGTTAGTTATTAAGTGTTGGAAGTTTTGCCTGGTCAAGCTCCTTAAAAAGTTATTCATTATAGTGCAAATTTTAAAATATCTTTATAAATTTCTTAAACATTCTTTCTTCTCAATCACTCAAATGTTTTTATTGGTTTATTTCTAGAAAGTATTATTAGGGCAGCCTTGATCTGAGTAAAATAAGAAAAACACCACACAAACAAACAACAAAACATATACTAGACTGCGGCAACGTTTTTGTCTAGATAGGGTATGTTAGACTCAATCACTCAAAAGTTTTAATTAGTTTATTTCTATAAAGTATTTTTATTAATAAGCAGCCCTGAGGTTCATTAAAAAGAAGTATTCCACTAAAAAATGAAAATAAAACAATATTATAGTGAGACAGTCTTTTCCAGAAAAAGTATTTAAATTAATGTTTTTTAATTGATCAGAAAACATTTATATCTGCTTTCAAGAAAATGCAATAATAGTTCCAGAGTAAACTCTATCCACATCATGATTTTAAAATAATGAGTAATATCTTTATACCAAGCACGTTAGGGTGCATCCTTTAAAAGACAATTTAAATAATCTTTGGTTAGATTTTATACAAACTTTACCACAAATGTGTATACACAGGAATAAACACTTAGAAATTGATATAACCCCCACATTCATGTCCAATACTAGCTATTGATATTTTTGGCTCTTGGTAATAAAAAGTGACTAATTTTATCACAATGGGTTAAAAGATGTCACTGTTTATCAAATTCTAAACATAGTTTAACATATAAAATTTAATTAAGACAGAAAAACATTACAAAAATCAGTGAAATTTCTTGGATATAACAAGTAAACCTAAAATTTTCTTTCTTTTACCTTGGTAAGAGTTATATATAATCCTCTAATCCTCTATACAAAATAAAATGACATCGTTTTAGAAAACAAATATTGCTCAAATAACTAAACTTTTTTAAGGATTTTGAAATTTTTGCATGGAGAAAATAAAGTTATAAAAAAAATCAACAAAAATTAAATACAGCGCAGAATAAACAGTCTGTACAATATAAATAAAGTTTCTTTTTAATATGTACAAATTTTGATTCAAACAAATCTTGTACTGTTGGTTACAAGTCAGCTTCCTTTTCAGTATAACATTGGATCCATAAAATTTTACAATGAGATAAATATCATTTAAATAAAAAATGTAAAAAAATATTTAGAAATCTGTGAAGAAACTAATATTTATCTATTAAATAAAAACAGTAATAAAATGTGCATAAAATCTGACAGTTTACCTTTTTAAAGCTACCAATCCTAATGCATGGTCCAGATATGTCAATGGCCGAGGCAACAAAATATTGTATATAAAACGTGACAATTTACCTTTTTAAAGCTACCAATCCTAATGCATGGTCCAGATATGTCAATGGCCGAGGCAACAAAATATTGTATATAAAACGTGACAATTTACCTTTTTAAAGCTACCAATCCTAATGCATGGTCCAGATATGTCAATGGCCGAGGCAACAAAATATTGTATATAAAACGTGACAATTTACCTTTTTAAAGCTACCAATCCTAATGCATGGTCCAGATATGTCGATGGCCGAGGCGACAATAGCGTGGGCCTGGTGTTTGGTCGCTGTGACGGCTTCTCTCAAGTTGTGGAGTACTTTTAAATGGTACTGGCAGGGAGAGTAGAACAAATCAAATAACTAGTCAAAGTGTATATTTTATATAAAAAATATGTATTTTACTACTTTGTTTATAGAAAGAAGTGTGTGTGGCGGGGGGGGGGGGGGTGCATATTAGGACAACTGAAAGAAACTCCGACTTCCACTGGTTTTAAAGTAAGTATTGACCTTTTATCTACTCATGGGATGGCGTGGCCTAGCAGTGGAGCCCTAAACTGCTAACTCGGTAGTTTCATGTTCGAATCCGGGTTCAAGTTAGTGGAACGTCCCTGAGTCCACCCAACTCTGATGGGTACCTAACTCACATTATGGAAAGTGAAGGCGGCTGGGCATAGTGCTGACCACATTATCCCATTATATGTTGAGGTCAAAAAACATATGAACTCCACTTCATCTGCCCAATGGATCGTTAGGTCTAAAGAGAATTTTTTGTTTATCTACTCAAGCAGAAAATTTGTAAATTTTTCCTAACAATATATTATTCCATTTTTTTGTAACTATATTTTTAACAGTTCATAAAACTTCAACATTCCACAGCACACTCTCTATATAGACATTTTTCCATCAGTAGCAAGCTCTTACACCTAACTCTCATACAAGTTTTAGCCTGATTTAAGAGTCTAATCTTAATCCTAATACCAACAGAAAATCAACCCAGTTACGATTAAGCACTGTGCTGCAAGGAAACAAAAATGTACTTAATTTTAAAAAATTATTTATCTATCTATTCTGCTCCAGGATCCTTGACCTAAAATAAAAATTTATTGAATAATATAAAAAAATTATTTATTAAAAAGAAATGTGCACTTACATCATGGTCCCCATGTGCCATGTTAAATCTACAAATGTTCATCCCATTCTCTATAAGTTGTTTTAAGGTATCTACAGTGTCACATGATGGACCTAAGCACAGGAAAAAAAGACATATAAAATATCTTGAAGGTTTTTAAGTAATCTACAGCATCACACCATACTTCTAAACACAACAAATTAAACAGACATTACTAAACATAAATATACTGCATCTATAGCACCACATCTAAACACAATAATGTGCTTCATTTTTTCAAAACTAGATAATCTGCAACTGTGGTGAGAATAACTGTTGAATTTTTATACTTAAAATGTAAAGTATACCAGTTGAATATTTTAAAAGTTAGACAATAGTAAGAAAGATATCTACATGTTTGTGTTAAGTTGTAATTTTCTAATAAATTTTAAAAAATTTAATGTATTATATATAACAGTAGGGGAGCAGCCCAAAACCGAGTCCGCTGGAGATGTGTGGTTGCAGCCCTTTGCTCCCCAGGGCCCACAAAGGAATGATGATGATGATGATGATATATAACAGTAATGTCAAAAAAATTATTTCAATGCTGAAGTTAGGTACACCTTGAGATATCTATGTAAACACACATACATACTAACCCACATAGGTAAAAACAAGACTTACCTATAGTACAGACAATATTGGTCATGCGATAAGCCCTATCCTCAGTATCAACACTCAGAGAACAAATCTGCTGGAGGGGCGTCTGTTTCAGGCTTAGCCCTGGTCTCTCTGCCACATAAGTCATGTTGATGGAATATTGATGTGGCGCTGGTTCAACTCCAAACAGTGATCACCTGGAAATGGTACAAGGATTTTTAAAAAGTTAGAGATAAATATAATCTGCTAATGAATCATATACATGGGTTCCTGACTTGATTTTGAGAAAGTAGCATCAGTGAGGGATTACGCTAAACATATATCCCCATTATACAGAAGCCAAGAGAAACTGATAGACTATACCTCCTCTGGCTTCTTCTTCTTCCTCGTTATTAATTTTAGTATTGGAAAGGATCCTCTCCAACACAATTAAGTATAAGTGTCAACTGGTTATGCGCCATTGAGGCCATTGACTCCAATTTCAGCCTGCTCTTTTAAATTTTGGATTTGCTTCCATAGCCTTTGTCCAACCAAGAACAAACTACAAGGCAGCAGTTGTTTGATTTTGGAGTTGTCTCTCCAAGAAGAGTGGCTGTCCCCAGCTAACGAGCCTCATCTGCTTTAGCCTCTGGCTAAATGAACATAAGTTGCGACTTCAACTCTTAAAATATATTATGAATACATATCTCTACCCACTTTTGTGACATTATTTTTGGAAAACTAAAATGGGTGGCATTATGGGCTTACATTCTTCTCTTGTCATTTGATGATAGAAAATGTTATACCCCCCTCTCCAGATTTTTTTTAGAACATCTGATAATAACAGATTATTTTCTAGCAGTTCGTTGCTTGTCTTGACCATTTGGCCATCTAGTGACCAATGGTTTTGGCAGAGATGGCAAAGTCCTCTTCATCATAACCGCTGCTGATTATTTTGCATATAATTCCTGGTTAGGGTGCATCTTGGTAAGCAGCTGCTACCCACTGTCCAATAGAAAATTCACATTGTTCAGATGGTAGTTCTTTCAACAGGACTGTGTGAGTTTTTGTCTTGACTGTTTTGGTTCTAGGATTGGTGTTAAGTTTAATTTCAGCAGCCTGTTGCAAAGCAGCTTTCTCTTGTTTTGTATGTTTTTTTTCTAATGAATGTTCAAGAGCTCAAGATTTCTGCCACGTCTTAATGTGCCTAGCTGTGGGGATATTGTGAATCCATTTGCTAATCTTTCCCCTTTTCTTTCTAATAATTGTATTGTAGTATGGCGGTGATTTGATGCATTTGGACAACACTTTTGGCTGGAGTTTAAGTCTCTGAAATGGTGCTCACAAGCTAAATTTGTACCATGAACTGTAATCTTTGTAACTCAACAGAATTAGGATTTTGTATAGGATATCAACCAGGACATCCTCCTTGTTGCTCTTAAGGGATGTGACTTTTATTTTATCTGCTACATAGTTAGCTATAGCCTGGCTTGTTTCTGAGGCTGTATTTTCCTCCTGGAAGAAAATCTTGGACTTGTGCTCCTAAGGCACTTTTTAAAACCAACTGCAGTTGCAACAATACATTTAAAAGAACATTCCTGATCCAGATTACTGGTCTTGACTGTCCTTGAGCATTACTGCCACATCAATCACTCTGTGTTGAGTATTTGCAGTGGCTCCTGAATAATTCATTCACAAAATTGTGTAAAGGTGCAAAAAGTTCAGATTGCTCCAGGTACTTTATGTGGCCAGCAGTAATTATTTCCCAAAGTGGTACAATAATTTTTGTTCTTGAGCAGCTAGCATGCAATGAATTTGGCTGTCTTGCAAATCAAGGAGTATATAAAGACTCTAATTTTTTATTGGGTGTGTTCACTGAAGTAAGAATTAATATAAAAAACTTCACACAGGTAATTAAATCTGATATCTTTATAATTAGAACTTAGCCATTTTACTCAATTTTTGGGACAATGTCCTTCCCAAACATCCCTTAAATCAAGATGGTCTCCAATAGGCCCAAAAAATTCTGATGCCATCCTACACACTATTGTGGCAGCCAACTAAAATTGTAGTCTTCAAGATCCTGGCACATGTCTCTACCTAATTCTCCGCATATGACTTGCATACATTTTAGTTCCTTAACACAGTAGGTATGGAAACCTAAAAGAATATGTGCTGTGCAGAAAAAGGAATGCACACGCTGTACATGTTCTGCCCCAAACTGTTCATACTATCATTCCTCAAGGGTTCAATAAACTCATTTGACTTTTTTTTTCATTAGCTGCCTTGTCATTGATGAAGTATGACATTTTGTGCAGGACATCAACAAGGACATACTCCTTGTTGCTGTTAAGGGATGTGAGTTCTAATATTTTATCCCCTACATCATTGGCTATTGCCTGGCCTGTCTCTTAGGCTACGGTTGTAAATCTAAGGCTGAAAACTTCTCTTATGTTTAAGAGAACACTTGTCTCCAGTGTTTGTTTTCTTTATCGACAAGTCCCATCTTTATGTAAACCGAAATTGCAACAGCTGGCCAGACGTTTGCTAATATATATTTTTGCCAGTATGTGGCTTACATCAGCTACAAATAAGGCGACAGTTTCTTAGATTGTAGTGCTAAAAATGTGTTTAGTAACAACTTGAACGATAGGAAAGATTTTGGCTCTAGCTGTTTCCATCCCTAAAAGTTCCAAACCACACAAGCGAACATTTTCTGTGTATTAGCCACCTGTTTTAGCTTTTGAGATGTGGTCAGTATGCAGGGTATCATCGTCTTCATTAGGATCTAAAAGGCTTAACAGTGCCTCGCCTATTATTATGCTGAATTAAAATTTTCTTTTCATCCTATGGTAACTGGCTGAGTGTGTTCCTTTAAGGCTTGTTTCTTTTTGCCGTTGTTTTTTTTTTTAAATGTGGCTATCAATGTGTCTTTTTTACCTTATAATTTTCTTTAGTTCATCAATTGTCCAAATATTTTCAAAAATTTTAAGAAATAAGTTCTGTAATGGATGAATCTTCCATTTTCAATTTTGGTGTGAGGCTTTGAGAGAATTTTGAAATTTCTGGTAGCCAGTTCATATCTTTTATCTACAGTCTTAAAGCTGTAGCATGTTTTGGATTTATTTAATGTGGATGATTCAGATTTTAATATGTTATTTTAGCTGATTCGTACCTCCAACTCAGTAGCACAAATCTTTACTAAGCTTCAGAAACTTTATGCTACATCACAAAACCAGGCAATGGTGGAGTTACACACAACACAATACAGCCACAATAACAAATAGTAAGTAAAATTTTAACATTATCAAATAGACCTAGATCTAGACTATGTATGTAATTTAATTAAATAATGTTTTTTGTATGTTCATATGTCATATTTACACAAAAAAGACAATAAAATTGTTATTAATTTACACGTCAATAATCAATAAAGTTGAAAAAGTTTAAAATATAGGCCCTATGTAGTATGACATATGAACCAGCCTAGACTCTACTAGAGTCACTCTAGACTCCAGAGGCCTATTAATTAATATTATAATAATATATATACTATATAATATATAGGCCATAGGCCTATTATAATACTATTATTATATATTATATAATATATACAATATAATAGGATAGGCCATAGGCCTAAGACTAGAAGTTTACATAATAATAATAGTAGGCCTATAGGCCTAATAATAATAAAAGGCACAAACAAGCGTGGAGATTGATCTAGAACTAGAATCTAAATAGTAAATAGGCCTATTCAAGATTTAGATCTAGTTAGTCGGTTAACTCGTTAACTGTTGTCGGTGCAGAAAGTTCAAAATGAAAATTATTTTAGTAAGTTATTGCACTCGGCAAACAAGCCAGAAAAAACCCTGACCTAAGCAAGCTGTAAATAATTAAAAAAAAATAATTTTAGAATTTTAGATAGAGTACTACATCTAGAATCTAGATAGAAACAAACATAGACTAGATCTAATAATATAAATTATTTTGACTTGAAACAAGTTTAAAATAGTATATCTACGTACCACAATAGTATTAATTAATTGCAAAAGGATAAATGTGAACAGTTAGTCTAGCTCATATTCGGCGAAACGTAGCAGTTTCCTTCTAGATTTGGTTCCTATAAAAATCTTACGTACACTTTGACCCTACTCGCTAACAGCCTTGACCATGACCTTTACATTGCTATTTTACTAACTCCATACGTAAATGATGGAAAATTAAAAGGAATAATGGATTATTCCAAAAGAGATGGTTAGATGAGCCGATGAATAATAGAAATCCAGTAAACAATGATAATATGCGCTTCATTAAAACATTTTTTTTAATTGAGCGTTTTTTTTAAGGAGTTAGATCTTGTTTGATCCAAATAAGTTAATGTGGATCTACATACTATTTAGTTATATGTTTGTAGAAATGGACCCTATTTTTGAAAGAAACACAGGGTGTTCGCCCATGAATGACGCCAAACTTCTTCATCGGTACATATTTTTGGTGTAGATGTGTGACGAAAAGAAAGGGGGGGGGAGGGGTATTCAGAACGTCTGATGACGCTCTTTTGCATTATTTTAACGCTTGTAAAAAAAAAACGTGCATGTTTGTTTTTAAAAACTTCTTTAAAAAATGTTATATGCACTCAACGTTGACATGAGCTCATTTTATAATGGTGGGGGGGGGGGGGGGGGGGGGGGGAGGGGGGGGAGGGAGGAGAGTTTTATTGTGACGATTGGGAAAGAGGGGTAAATAAATACGTGATGGCAAAAACGCGTAAATCTATCTAAGCATAACGAGCATAAGGGCAGAAACTGAAGTTTTATTAAACTGTTTTTGTCAATTGTAATAGAAATTGATTAATATGTTCTATGTTGATTGAGCTCAGGCAATAGTTTTAAAAAAAGAAGTCGATATTAGGAAAAAATAATTGCCAATTTCAAGGGGGTTGTAGGCTGAGATGTGACGTCATTTCAGTGGTGGGTCTGGCAGAGGCGTAGCTAGGGGGGGGGGGCGGCCGCCCCGGGCGCCGACCCTATGGGGGCGCCAAAAGGGGTGGGAAAATTTTTTTAAAACTGATTTTATGCTGCAGTTTTGAATTATAAACTGTCTAAGTTAAGAAATGTAATGGCTACACGCATTTACATACTGATTTAACTGTTTTCTATCTTGATTTCTTAATGTAAAACATATACTCTTAAGAAACAGTGACCGGCAAAACCGCTTTGAAGCTTTTCCTAGATGGGGGGGGGGCGCTTTTTCGAGACTTAAAACGGAAGAATTTACACTAGATTGTTGAGTCTAAAAAGAAACCAATTGTATTAAAACGTATTGTACGATTGTTGAACTGTAAAATACGTTAGTGAGTTTTATCAAGATGGTGCAGGGGGGCGCTTTTAGGCTAAATAAAATAGCAAAATTACACAGGATTCTGAGTAAACAACCTTTAGCTCTCAGAAAGAAACGAATTGTACTGTGCATTGTATAATTGTGTAACATTTTTAAAAAAAAAGTTAGTTACGTTAAAAACCGCTCTACAAACTTTGTCCAAGATGGTTGTGATGAGTGTGTGTGGGGGTGGGGGGGGGCGCTTTTTTTGCTAACAAAAATCGCAAGTATTTGTACTGGATTGGTGAGTAGATAACTCTCTTAACACTTAGTAAAGAAACCAAGTGTATTAACGCGTAATGTACAATTTCAATAGCCCAGTTTTGTTTAAAAAAAGACGCGACTAGTTCTTTGTAAGATTCTTACGATTCTCTTCAACTTCAACGTGAGAGATCAGATACTTTTGATCAGTGTTTCTTCCAGACTTTTTTCTCGGGGAGGCAGTTGAAATCTTCGGGGGAGGGGGGAGCGGTAAACTTTCTTCGGGGGGGGGCGGACACTGTTAAAAGTATATATTTTCTATATATAAATTATATAAATTTCATTTCGTTCGGGGGGGGGGGGGCGTAAAATTTTTTCCGGGGGGCTTCGCCCCACCGAAAAGATGCCTGGAAGAAACTGTGTGCGTGTGCGAGAAGGCAGGGCAAATCTGCGAAATCCAAGACTACGAGCTGTTAACATCCGTTGGATTCCAGTTTGTTTCTCTAGCTTGTTTTGTCATACCATCAACCAATCAACGAAATACCCATGTCGTATTCCAATGTGAACAATAAATATTTCTGATAACTTCTTCTTGTATATCACTTGTGTGTCCTTACTCTAACAAAACT
This sequence comes from Physella acuta, assembly GCF_028476545.2. Classification (NCBI taxonomy): domain Eukaryota; kingdom Metazoa; phylum Mollusca; class Gastropoda; family Physidae; genus Physella; species Physella acuta. The sequence continues at coordinate 2,042 of NW_026732999.1, read as the reverse complement.
TCGAATCCAACTATGTACCATATCACAACAGAGATCGTTCAAAACTAGAACATAAAAGGCTGGTCTAAAAATATTAGCGTTAGCTACAAACTACCCTCTAACACAGATCAGGCTTATTTTTTTTTTTACTGGACATTACTAACCTTTCGCAAAAAAAGTTAAACGCATCTTAATGGGAATTAAATTGTCGTAAAGTTTTAAGGAATGAAAATCACACAATGTAATTATTAAACCTTGTCCGGACTGTAGCATACACGCTTACACACACGCTTACACACACAAATACACTCTTACCCACACACAAGCTTATATATAAACACACTATCACACACACATAATTATACACACACACACACACATATATATATATATATATACATATATATATATATATATATATATATATATATATACATATATATTTATATATATATATATATATATAATATATATATATATATATATATATATATATATATATATATATATATATAAGCGGGGGGGGGGGGCGCCAAATTGAAAGTTCGCCCCGGGCGCCGGGAAGGGTCGCTACGCCTCTGGGGTCTGGCCTTTTGTGACGAGGTGTCACGATGGGGAGAGGGGAGGTAAAAATCGTAAAAAAAACCCGTGACGTGATGACCCCTAATTAACAAGTCACTTTTCTTCTCATACCCCCCACCCACCCCCAGAGTTTCTTCCAGGCGCCCCCCCCCCCCCCCCGAAAAAATTCTACCCCCCCCCCCCCCCCGAACGAAATGAAATGTATATAATTTATATAGAAAATATATACTTTTTACAGTGTCCGCCCCCCCCCCCCCCCGAAGAAAGTCTACCGCCCCCCCCCAAATTTCAAGTGCCCCCCCCACCCCCGGAGAAAAAAGTCTGGAAGAAAAACTGCCCCCCCCCCCGTCCACCCACCCACTCCCCCCCCCTACCCCGACAACGTAGCACATATTAAGAAAAACTAACCCCTCACACACCCAACCCTTTTAAGCGCATGACGTTACTATGAACGAACCCTTACTAGCATACTAGGGTTATCTTTGAAAGCGTAGTAAATTACAATCGGTATAAGATGTCACCGACGATTCTTTATGAACGAGAAAAATGGCCCGTTGAGGAAGGATACAACGGGCGCTAGGCTGATAGTGCTGTCTCTTTTCTCTAAACTAAAACCACCCCACCCCCCCCACACACACCCCACCCCCCCCCCCCCCCCCCCACACACACACCACACCCCACCCCCACCCCCACCCACAAACACCACCCCCCCCCCCTACCCCCCCCCCCCCCACACACACCCCCCCACACACACCACACCCCACCCCCCACCCCCCCACCCCACAAAAAAACATGTCTACCGTCCCATTCAACGAAATATAATTATATACTTTTTCCAGTGTCCGCCCCCTCCCCGAAAATTCTACCCCCGCCCCCGAAAATTTCAAGTACCCCCACCCCTCTCCGGGGAGGAAAAAGTCTGAAAGAAACACTGGTGTCGCGCTTAGCCACTACCCGAAAAATTGCATTAAAGAAATTGCGAGAAAACCACTTTTAGATTAGACACATTCTTACGCGGGGGTGGGGCTTCGCCCCTACCCGAAGAATTGTATGAAAGAATTGTATATAAGAAACTCTTCACGCAAACCACTTAGATTAGACAAAATTTCCTTTTTATTCAATGTTTACTCGAGAATCAATGACGTCATATTACTGCGTGCACTCTCCGGCTTGCTCTAAGCTAAATGTGACCGCGTCATACTTCGTTTTCGAATTACTGTGAAGGTTTTTAATTTGCTTGTGTTTTCTCTAGAGCGTTCTTGTCAGACAGATAGATAGATAGATACATAGAGAGGACAGCGAAACTATTATTATAGATGTCTCATCGCTGTAAAATCTGCCATAGCCTTGACCTTACAAAAAAAAAAAAAAAAACAACAACCAATCGTTATCTTATCTTCTGTTGGAAAAAAATGTCACACCCTTTAGTTTTCTAAATCATATTTTGGATTAATTGTTTATATATTTTTTTCAAGGTAACG